>NW_028146837.1:0-60000 GCF_055883805.1 Amblyomma maculatum | reverse complement strand
CACTCGATCCCAGCCGTTGAAGATAAAGCGAATTCAGCGCTGGTCGGCTGCAGTAAACTGCATTAGCATATTTTGTAGCTTTACTTTATGGTCGCTTTCATAAGAGTTTGTTTTGTTTAGTCGCTATAGGATTTGAAACGTTCCTCCAGATGCAGGCTACAGAAAGGTTTGCTTACGCAGAACAGTGGCAAGACAGTGCATACTTGAAAACGAATATTTCACATAGCATTATAAGGTGGAAAAAGGCTTGTGTATCGCCCAATTGTCCGTTTTGTGCAATGGAACAATGTTTCATGGAGCGAGAAAATTTAGGGTAAGCAATATTCATGTATACAAGGAAGACTAAGCAAACGCAGCATACAATGGTCATAGGTGTAGTGGTGAGAAAGGTATTCAATCTTTGCTGTTGCCTAGAATCGAACAAAGCCTGGGACATGTCCAAAACAGGAAAAAGGACTCCAGTATAAAAAATATTATCTTGCATCCAGGATGAAATAGGAAGCTAACTCCACACTGCTTTCATATGTATATGAGCGCGTAGCTTACAACTTTACTTACTACTCTGGATAAAGTTTGCCATTCTATTTCGTTGAGCACTTAGCTTGAAAATGTACGTCTCTCCAGTTCCTGTCATGCATCTGGTGCTGACGTTCTGTGCTTGTGGTAAGTAATTTTTGCACTTCTGAGTTATCACTCTGCCTAGTCTCCCGTATCCTGATTTGTAAGAAATAATATACTAATGTAATATAAAAATTACTCGAGGAATCTGCTTTCACATTTGTACTCTTTACCCACGAGTCTTAAGGGAAAAACTACCCACTGCATAATAAAAAATGTTTTCGTTCATGCACGGTGAATTTTTGTCTTCTCCTAAAGTAAAACAGAATGACCCTGTATACTATTCCGTAATAATGTGTTACATAAGCTTGTTCCAATCATCGGGATTATTTGAAATTGTGTATAACTAACGGAGCCTTGAGAATATTCTAGTTTGTCATAGAAATTGGTGTACCAAAGCGATCAATATTAAACCATTCTATTTTTTTATCCATCTAAGTAATTGTTCACCAACTTCATAAATTAAAAAAAGATGATTCCAGGACAGTGGATTCAGCCCAGCTTGGCGGAAGCATTTCCATGAAGGTGGAGTCTTACAAGGCGTTTGCGAGCTGTGCGAAGTTAGACAGTGCGTTATGAAGGTATTTGTATGGTTGACATTTAGCAACGCATCCACTTCTGAGCCAGTTGATGTCTTCCTTCTTTCGCTTTCTCCATCTGCTCCCTCGTGAGGCAGTTACGGTGGTGTATTGGAGAGTGGAAGACTGCGGATAAATCTGTTGTAAAATTTTTGCAAATTCAGATTGCTTTCAGAATTTTCATGTTTATGCCGTATCGGTATTTTAAATACGTTAGAGCAAGTCGGAAACCTGTACTGCACTAGCGTTATAAGACCAATTATAGTTTTGTGCATATCAGAGTCCAATACAATTGGCTTAATCTATTTAAACATGAGAAAATAATCTCATTTTAGCGACAAAAGCGTGTACGTGTACGCAGTAGGTGGTTTGGAGCTAAATCTGTTTGCGATTTGAAATTTGTTTTACTAGCGTTTGGAGCTATTACACCTCCGACAATGTTTTTGTCATGTTGCGAATTTTTATCATGCCATACGGAATGAAATGACATTATTCATTTCAATTTTCCTTCATTTTGCATGTATATTAGAGAAAGTTCCTCCGACTGTTAGATCCTTTTTCTTGTTCGCTTGTAGGAACCCTTACAAATAGGTTCACAGGGTAAATAAATATAGAGGTAAGTAAAAGGTCAAACTTTTTAGCAATTTATCCCTAGCTCTCTGCCTTATTTGCAACCCTTTATTTATAGTGGCCAAACGAACAGAGTTGTGGAGATTACGGCTGCCATTTAGCTCACGTTCTTCACTTTGATGCAAACAATTAGAGCATCGCTCGCTTTATTGTACATGCACTATAAACCGATGGTTCGGTTCGCGCAACGATCGGTCAGCTGTGTAAGTTATTCGCTAGTATTTCGTTCCAGTATTGCATATCTTACCTAGCGAGGGTATCATGTGATCAGTTATTAAGATCTGATGTTTTTTAAGCACTTCTTAACACGGCCCGCGTGAGAGTACAATACATGCTCACAATCATAAATGTTCTAGTAAATGTTCGAGCTGTGAAATCTGCCGGACACCTGAGCTCTTTCAATCTAGCGTGCACACAATAACAATGATTGGTCATCGAACTTTCAGAGGGTAAGGATGACGAAGTATTGATTTTCTTGAGTTCAGACCATCAAGAGTCAAATTACCCTAGAACATGCTCTCTTTACATAAGCCATGCCATCTTAACCTGCTACCGTGCTACCGTAATTGCGGCTTTTTGTAACTGCGGTAAAATTATCTCACCTCGACTTTTTGTCGAGTTATCTGCCATTCACTTTTTTTTTTGACGCAGATGTGAAAACAGCTGATTGATTTAGTGCCCAACTGCCTACATTTTAACAAAGTAGGAAGGATACAACGCTAGCGTTCTTAATTCCGCTCAAGGATAGGGCCTTTAAAGAACAAATGCTTAAGATAGGCTATAACAGAAATATATGTCATGGTTATCCTATCGAAGATTTTATTCTTGCTGAACATAAACATCGATTGCGTTTTGTTTTGTATGAGGCTTGCTTGAAAATGTTTTGCCACCTGTTACGACCGTGCATCATCCGCACTTGCGCGCTCTATTGTTCGCCTGTGGGCATGGATAAGTGCTGTGGATATGTGCTGTTGGTACAATGGCTCTAAGTGAGCCTGTTTCCATGAATCCTTTTTTGTAAGCCTGTTCTGCTATGTTGAGACCCTGCAAATGCCAAATTGGCCCTGTCAAGGGAACGTCTAGAAAAATACCAAGAAATGTCCCCCTGCGGGAAATAGCTGGAAGTGCTTTCGTTCAATTGTTCACCCTTCCCGTCGAGAAGCGCTATGGTCAAGTAAGGAATGCCTATTGTCCAAAGGAGGCGACAGAGTGACACGTCCGCTGACGTACAGGACAAGAAAGGAGCAAGGTGATTACGGCCATTAGAGGATTTCCCGGGAATGCAGGAAAGATTTGCAATTGCTGGAAAGGGACAATGCTGGGAGCAGTATTTGGCGCGCACGTGCACTTGGGTTTCTGAGAAAGAAAACCACTTACCGGAACCAGCCTACCGGATCTTTGCTGAAGAATAGAAATGTACCTCCTCGCCGTTCCCAAGCTTTTCCCGCCAACAATTGACCAGGCCCAACGAAACAATGCCGGGCCAGTCAGTGCTTCAGACCATCAGTGCAGTGATGTGTTCGATTGGATGCCGATATCTGAGGGGCGTGCCCTGGATTTGGTTGGTCAGCATCTTCAGAGAGGGGCTGGACATAGGGGGTTTTAAGGACGTTGCAGAGCACGAAATGTCGCTCTGAGCCCTGGGTAAACGGCTCATCCAGTCGCTTCTCGCTATGAACTCTTAACGCTTGCCATTTTGCTGATGTACCCTTCTTTTTCATGTAAATAATCATGTAAATAAGTTTTCTCAAAGTGCCATTAAACCTGCTTGTATATATTTTACCAACTTCGAAGATTCAATCCTTCCATCAACCCGGAGTCTCTGCACGCTACCAAGTGAAGGCCGGGTCGACTTAGCCCCAGGTCACGACAACTGGTGACAAGCGTCGGGATCAGAATCTACAAGCCACAACATCTGGTGATCGGAGGTGGCATCTGAAGCAACAAGCCACAACATCTGGTGATCGGAGGTGGCATCTCAAGCAACAAGCAGGCGCAACAATCGGCCAACAAGAGAGCAGCTCGGAACATCGATCGCATGTGTGGGTGAGTGCTTGGCTTTTCTTCTGATGTGGACCAGGTTCTAGAACAGGGTTAGATTTTAGAACTGGTAAAAAGTGTTGAAACGCCTTTAGGTTTGGTAGTTTGCACTGTTGTTTTGGAAGTAGCCGACACTCGGAGCGATCATGGACCTACAAAAGCTGCAGAAACCGGAACTGTTGCTATTGTGTGAGGAATTGGGAATTGATACAAGTGGTTTGGCACGAAAACCCTTGATTATAAAGGCAATCACTGATTTGGGAACCGATGATGAGGAGCTCAGTGAAGCATAGAACCTCATCGGACAAAAAAAGGAGGAGCAGCTCAGACAGCTGAAAGAGCGGGAAAAAGAGGGAAAGAGGCGTGAGCGTGAACTTGAGAGGGAAAAAGAGGAAAAGAAGCGTGAAATTGAAAGAGAAGCAAAAAGGCTGGAGCTAGAAATTGAGCTCCGGAAATTGGAACTAGAGTTGAGCAAGAGGTCGGGAAATTGTCCCCAGCTAGCGGTACCTCTTCTCAACAAGGAGGCAGATTTCAAGATGTCAAAGTACATGCAGCCATATGTGATATCAGGGGATATCGGTCTGTATCTGGCTAACTTTGAGCGAATCTGCGAAAAACTGTCCTTCCAGCGAGACACTTGGTCTCAGAGATTATTGACGGTTCTGCCCTGCGAGGCAGCGGAGGTTGTCGCGCGGCTAAGCAAGGAGGACGCGGACAACTACGAGAAGGTCAAAGCTTGCCTTCTGAGAAAGTATAGGCTTAGCGTCGAGGCGTTCAGACAACGTTTTCGGAACGCTACTAAGTCCAGGGACGAGAGTTACCCTGAATTCTTGTACAATTTAAGAGTCAATTTGGGCGAGTGGCTAAAGAGCACTGATTCCTACAGTGATAGGGACGCTGTAGTCGAGCGAATTCTTTTGGAGCAGTTTTATAACTGCCTCCCAGAAACAGAAAGAAATTGGTTGCAGGACCGAGGCGACATTAAGTCGGCAACAGAAGCTGCCGAACTCATTGAGGAGTATGCTTCGCGCCGACAATTCAGCAACCCAGCAGTGGATAGGCCCCGCAATCCCAAGTTGAGTGTGAATAACCGTCAGGAAAGGCACTTCGCTAGAGTTGGAAACGAAGAAAGGAAGGTTTCTTCAGGCAAACTCCCTAGAAAGGACGGCAGTGAGAAAAGTGGGGAAGTGACCAACGCGCAGAACACTAAGAATAAGCTTGAGGCTAGGAAGCCGCTCACATGC
This sequence comes from Amblyomma maculatum, assembly GCF_055883805.1. NCBI lineage: Eukaryota > Metazoa > Arthropoda > Arachnida > Ixodida > Ixodidae > Amblyomma > Amblyomma maculatum. Next base: position 54,890 of record NW_028146837.1, on the reverse strand, counting down.
TTTAGGTGTAATGAGCAAGGTCACATTGCCGTCAACTGCCGGAAAGAAAAGATTGCTTTCTCGTATGTCAGTGACTGCGATGAAAATATGCAGCTTTTGGAACCCTACCTGCATGACCTAGTAGTCAACGGGAAGCCTTGCAAGGTACTGCGCGATTCGGCCGCAACGATGGATGTTGTCCATCTGGCGTATGTGTCGCCTTCCGACTATACAGGACAGTGTGCGTGGATCCGCCAGGTAGTGGAGGAACAGAGTGTGTGCTTGCCAATCGCGAACGTGGTCATCGAGGGCCCTTTCGGCAAGTTAACAACCGAGGCTGCCGTTTCAGGAAAGCTTCCTAAGTGCTATCCGTATTTGTTCTCCAACAAATCGGACATGCTACTGCGAAAGAGGGGCATCCTTTTCGGAGACAGAGTTGTGCAAGCCTTAACACGTTCAAAGGCGCGAGAACTAGCTACACTGCTCATACCAGAAAATTCCACAGCGGAGGAAACGGCAGTTAAAACAGTGGTCGATGTGGAAGATAGCGGGTCAGAAAACTTTGAGAGCGAGGCATTTCAGATAAGTCAACATGAAAGTGAGCTTGATAAGACACAGAATGAGGACGTTCTTGAGAGTAACCTCTTGCCGCCAGTGTCTAGTAATCTCACGAGACTTCTAAGTGGAACCCGAGAGGACTTAGCTACGGAGCAAGCGAATGATCCCAAGATACATGAGATTCTCAAAAAGACGGAGCAGATAGGAGAACTAAAGAAATCTCAGCTGTGCGATCTGGGCGAGATAATAACAGAGTTTGAGGCCTGCTTCGTGGACAGGCCAAGCAGGACTGATTTGACTGAGCACGATATTGAGCTGACTTCAGACGTGACAGTGCGATCAAGGTGCTACCGATTCTCTCCAAGGCAAAGAGAAATTCTGGATAGGGAAGTAACTCGCATGCTGGAATTGGGAGTAATAAAACCCTCGGAAAGCGATTATGCTTCGCCTATGATCTTAGTAGAAGCTCCAGGTAAAGACCCTAGGCCAGTGGTAGACTACCGAAAGCTAAATTCTCTCACCAGGGATCAAGTGTATCCTATTCCGAATATTGAGGAGAGAGTAGAACAGGTCAGTAGAGCGGCATATGTGACTACGCTGGACCTTACTCGAGGATACTGGCAAGTACCGCTCACTGAACGCACCAGCAGATACGCGGCTTTCGTCACTCCGACGGGCAGCTACCAGCCAACATTGATGAGTTTCGGGCTCAAAAATGCTCCATTTTGTTTTTCCCGACTCATGGATAGGGTTTTAAAGGGGTGTGAAACATTCGCGGTGCCTTATTTAGATGACATTGCGGTTTTTTCCGACTCATGGGCGGACCATATAGTACATCTAAGAGCTGTACTGAGCCTTTTGCGTCAAGCTGGACTAACCGTAAAGGCCGAGAAATGTTGCCTGGCAAGGGCGACCGTGGACTACTTGGGTCACAATGTAGGTCAAGGTTTCAGGAAACCCAGCGAGATTAAGATTTCTGCGGTAGCAGACTATCCGCGGCCGAGCACGAAGACGGAAATTCGAGCATTCCTGGGTCTGACGGGATACTACAATCACTACATCCCTAACTATTCAGCTTTGGCTAGCCCTCTGACCGACGCTCTCCGCAAGACAGTACCGACAAATGTAGTCTGGGACGAACAAAAGGAAGCCTCCTTCGTAAACCTGAAGGCTGTGCTGATTAGCCGACCGGTATTGCGAGCTCCAGACTATGACCGAGAATTCACGGTCCAGTGTGATGCCAGTGATCGAGGGCTAGGTGCTGTTCTCTGCCAGAGAGATGGCGACGGTAATGAGCACCCCGTGCTCTACCTGAGCAGAAAACTGAGTTCTAGAGAGAGGGCTTATTGCGCGTCAGAGAAAGAGTGCGCTTGCATTGTATGGGCCATTCAAAAATTGAAGTGCTATCTTGGAGGGGCCAAATTCCCCGTAGAGACGGACCATTGTCCCCATGGCTTCGCCTTCTTAGGTGGAGCTTGATTTTACAGCAGTACAATTTTCAAATAAGATACAAAAAGGGGAAGTTAAATGGGAATGCGGACGCGCTTAGCCGCTGTTTCTAAGCGGTCCGAGGTGTTCCTCACCATGTATCCAAATTGATACTCAGGTTCTTTTTTTTTTTCGTGCGCTGGTGCATGTGTGACTATGTAAAGCAGCACGTTTGGTTTTCTAGGCAAACGTAGGTCCTGAACGTCTTGAGTGTGGGCTTTTCTCGGACAACGATGGCAGTTTTCTTTTCACCTGGTCTCTTCAGACGGGAGCCGAGTGCTTGCTTGGACATGTGGTTGAGTTTCAGACAGCTCAAGCAATTTGGCCTACGACAATCAAGACAACGCGACAAGCAGCATCGAGCTTCAAGCATTCATGTGCAGGCCATTAAGTCGTCTCTTCATGCAGCAGCTGCGACTGCTGCCCTCCGTGACTCTTCTGGCGGGGGAGGAGGCTGTTACGACCGTGCATCATCCGCACTTGCGCGCTCTATTGTTCGCCTGTGGGCATGGATAAGTGCTGTGGATATGTGCTGTTGGTACAATGGCTCTAAGTGAGCCTGTTTCCATGAATCCTTTTTTGTAAGCCTGTTTTGCTATGTTGAGACCCTGCAAATGCCAAATTGGCCCTGTCAAGAGAACGTCTAGAAAAATACCAAGAAATGTCCCCCTGCGGGAAATAGCTGGAAGTGCTTTCGTTCAATTGTTCCCACTTCCCGTCGAGAAGCGCTATGGTCAAATAAGGAATGCCTATTGTCCAAAGGAGGCGACAGAGTGACACGTCCGCTGACGTACAGGACAAGAAAGGAGCAAGGTGATTACGGCCATTAGAGGATTTCCCGGGAATGCAGGAAAGATTTGCAATTGCTGGAAAGGGACAATGCTGGGAGCAGTATGTGGCGCGCACGTGCACTTGGGTTTCTGAGAAGGAAAACCACTTACCGGAACCAGCCTACCGGATCTTTGCTGAAGAATAGAAATGTACCTCCTCGCCGTTCCCAAGCTTTTCCCGCCAACAAGTGACCAGGCCCAACGAAACAATGCCGGGCCAGTCAGTGCTTCAGACCGTCAGTGCAGTGATGTGTTCGATTGGATGCCGATATCTGAGGGGCGTGCCCTGGATTTGGTTGGTCAGCAACTTCAGAGAGGGGCTGGACATAGGGGGTTTTAAGGACGTTGCAGAGCACGAAATGTCGCTCTGAGCCCTGGGTAAACGGCTCATCCAGTCGCTTCTCGCTATGAACTCTTAACGCTTGCCATTTTGCTGATGTACCCTTCTTTTTAATGTAAATAATCATGTAAATAAGTTTTCTTAAAGTGCCATTAAACCTGCTTGTATATATTTTACCAACTTCGAAGATTCAATCCTTTTATCAACCCGGAGTCTCTGCACGCTACCAAGTGAAGGCCGGGTCGACTTAGCCCCAGCGTCACGACACACCAAAACCTTCTTTGGGTCCGCCACTTGTACTTATAGCACGTGTTTGCGGCACCTGTGATCACATGTGACTACGCTCGAATTGAAAACTCAATTCCTGACATTCAGGTGCATATTTTTCCCGTGGTAGAAATAAGAGTACTTGCGGCTGCCTGCATTGGACATGGGATAGATTGGCGGCAAAGAGGACGATCGAGCGGAGTGCACGTGGAATCGGCGGCAGTCGCTTTGCCTGGCCACAGCTCCTGTTTCTACCGGTTGCGCCTGAACGCCCCTACCCTGTCCTTGGTCCTATCCTTGTGAACTGCTGTCTAGGGTCGCCGAAAGAACCCGTGACATCCTGGTGGAGGCACTGGAGTAATGAAGCGCAGCCCCTCAACGGCCGCTGGTCTCAGCCTACTCCCAAGTCCCAGCCGCTACCCCTTCGACGAGGAGGACGAGATACCTGCCAGCCGGCGGCTTCAACGGCTGTCTGCAGATTTTGTATTTTTATCTGGAGAGTACTTCTCGTCAATGGTATGAAAATTACGAGGCCTCCCGTACAATCTGGAGCCTCTGTAATGATGAGCTACGGAGCAGTTTAACCAGACAGGATAGGCGACAGCGAGAAGCGGACCTCTTGAAAAATAGATTTCAGTGACCTGATAAAACAGTGACACGTCTTGTGACTTATAGTGCCTTCGCCAACCGTCAAGCCACCGAGGAAACAAATGTGTGCGCACTCATGTGGGACGCCAAGGGTTACACTTTCGGCGGTCTTATTCGACACCTGCCGAGAAGAGAGGCAGATTTTGTAACTGGGGCGACGAGCATCGAGAGAGCCCTGGGCAGGCGGTCGGTCTATTACTGCCTCCTTGTGGGGAGTTCCCAGAGTATCAAACCTCTCAGCTAATCGCTTTCTGGCCAATTTCCTGGACGCCGCGAACCAGCGCAAGATCATCCGCGAAGTTGCCCGAGATGAGCGGAAGGAGTCTTCATTGTTTTCTTCTGATCAATAAACATTCAGTTGATAGTCCAGCGTTGTCCTGTCCTCTTCTTTCCTGTGTCTCGTCCTTTGGCTGGTTAAGAATGAGCTGCTTCCGCCTGCTGACATTACGGCACCATACGTCCTCACGGAGGCTGTCAGCAAAGAAGTAAAACGTGCCACTTACTCATTACGCTCCGTTGCTTCTTTGCCTAAAGCACGTGGAGACAGGCGTCTGGTTCGTCGCAAGCCGCCGTAGCAGCCAACGCCGCCTGTTTTCCGTCATTACGTGCACGCACAGCCCTGTAACCTGCGTACGATCTTCGCCCACAGCAGCGCAAGATGAGCAAGGCCGATGTGTGGGGGACAACCGACCAACGCCCGCTTCGCTTCCACTGCTGAGATGCCGGCCAGGTCTACCGTCGTTGCCCTTATTGCGAGCTTGGTCTTCGCGCATTCAAACAGGATGTTCCCCGTCGGGAGTTCGGTGAGCACCCCTCGACATCGCGTAATATCTGCGCTGTTCATCACTGCCCGAGCGGTCTTCCCGTCGTGACCTTCGCTCGCCCCCGCCCTGCCGGTACGATTCCCCCTTTCGCAGCTATCGGTGGCAATGCCTCTCCCCATGTATGGAAAACTAATCCCGGCGACTTCTGCTGGTTAACCTCCCTGCCTTTCCTCCTTATCTTCCTCCTCCTCTTCCGGCGACTGCTGAAGAAGGTGTTGCCGAACTTGCCCCTGTTAAAGAGCCTCCTCGCGCGCCGCCCAGCTCCCTAAAGCGAACCGATAATATTCCTGGCGATTTTCCCGGCGAATTTACCGATGGAGCTCCCGAGGGCCCTCACAGCATGGTGTGCAATAATTTTGGTGTTGTGATAGACGGATACCGCGCGACGGCAATCGTCGATCCCGGTGCTGACAATCCTGTTATGAGCGGGGAGCTATGTGGCCGACTTCGATGGCCCCAAAACCAGAACCGCTCAAGGCCACCTCGTGAAACCAATAGGAAGATGTACTGCTCGTGTTGACATTAACGACCTCAGGTGACGGTTCGTACTACTGAATTGTTCTAAGACATTATTCTCGGCATGGATTTTTGAGCAATTCGTAATCGACCTTGCCGACTGCTGCCTCACGCTTAGTGTAACATTATGTTTAACGTCACTTGAAGAAGAATGTTAAGGGCTTTTTCGGCTACCAGGGTTGGCAGCCCAGAAGGACAGGGCCAATGACAGGGCCGAGGCGTTCAGGTGCCATAGCTGGAAATAGGAGCTGTAGTCAGACAAAGCTGCCGCGGCCGATTCCACGCGCACTCTGCACGACCCTCCTCTTTGTCACTGATCCACCCCATGAGTGCAGCAGCAACTACTGTTATCACGGGTGGTAATATGGCTTCTCCATTTCGGCATACTTAAGGTAGAGAAATTTCAAGCAAATAAATGCGTGTGCAACCGATATGAAATAATTCTTCAAAAGATGCAAGGGAAGGTTGGTTGTTGGTTTGGTTTTTGAAAAAATTTGGCAAGAAACTATATTATTTCCAGTGGCCCATCACTCCGCTTCCGGCTGCCATGGCCCAGCACTGACTGGTCTATGCAAAGCGAGACACTCAAGGTGGTACTTTGATGCACACACAGGGGAATGCCATCATTTCATCTATGGTGGCTGCGGTGGGAACAGCAACAACTTTTATTCCAGGCAACAATGTCTGCTAGCATGCTCAGGTAAGTATTTTTGATTGTATAAATCATTAGGTTTGACGAAGCTTTGCCGGCTCGGGTACTGTGCGATCATTTAAAGAAGATAGGAATCGCCTACGAAAAGTTTTGGTACGAAACCCAAGACGTTCCTGCTTATGTCCGGAAGCAGAAATGTCTTGTTTTGTGGACCCCAATTTTTCTGCGGGGTTTGCCTATTTTGTTGAAATAAACTTTTCACTCTGTCCAAATGCTGAGCACAAGCGTTGAGACACAACTCGACGCCAGGCCGTGCATAAGTGCTTCAGAATATGAGAAATTTGTCGGCCTGTATTCATGATCACATGCCTCCATTTGAGCATTCCTTTTGCGAAGAGGGGAGGGGGGACGCCAAAAGAAAAATGCTTTCGTTCACTACCTTCTTGTCGTCAGTACACTGGTGTAACTCTTCATCACCCCAACCTCGATGCCTGTCGTCTCCTGCCCAAGTTTTACGATTCACTCTGAAAACTGATGTCGGCGCGTTTGGAGTGATGCTCTTTTCAGAACGCGATATTAAAATCATCCTTTGTATCTACCAGAGGCAACTTGACTGGCGTGCACGTGTATGGTGTTCTGTCACCGCTTTGATTAATACCAAGCGTCGATTAAATAGTTCATATACTTCGACGTCACTTTCGCAAAAAGCTTACGAAATCCGACTGAGACGTGTGGACAACGGAGAAACTCCTTCCATCGATGTAATGTGCACTGCTCACGTCTCCAAAGTAGCCCATATAACTCGATATTATTTAGTGTCTTCACCCATTGTCATTAAAGCGTACTTCCCCGGACTTACTTTTGTTGCGAAAGCAACACTACGCCAGCCAGTTCATCTCCTATGCTCGTATGTCGTAGTCACAAATAGCCTTGTCAACTTGGGTCTCTCCTTCACATGGGTCGATTATGTCAGAATCAGCTTGCCAAGACACTGGTAGTCACTTTACCCCTATAGGTCACTAATGAAATTTTTATGCAGTTTGGTTAAAGCCGGGCTTTATATGTGGGCTAATACCCTACGCTATCGCGTCATACCCTTAGAGGCGGAGCTAAGTGTCCCCCATATTTAATGCAATAAACGCCTTTACCACCACCACCACCTAAAACGCCGGTGAAATGCGATGCGTTCAGCAGAACGCTGGTTGTGATCGATGCAACGCTCGGTCGCCCGCAGCCAAAGCTTTCGCTCCTCACTCGCATGGCGTAGCCAGAAATGGCAGGAGCAGAGAAACCCTCGGGAGACGGCGTGCTGAAGAAACGGATGAAGAGCACGCTGCGCGTCGCGAGAAGAGAAGGAAGAGGTCTTTGGTCGGTTTAATCGTTGAGGCTAGAGACGTCGAAGGTGGTCGGTGCGGAGACTTTGCACAAAGAGTGGGCGAGCACGAGTCGGCCACGCGAGTTTCACCGCCGCTGCGCGAATAACCCCTTCGGAAATGTGTGTTCTGTGTGCGACCGGCTGTGTCATAAAAATGATATAACACCGGTGAGTGAACTTATGCATCCGACTTTTCATTTGGCCACTAGCGTAGCCAAGTAGCCATTTCTTTCGCAATTCAACTAGTGTTACCCAGAGCTGAACCACAGTCAACTTTTTTTCTAAAGGATGTAGAAGCTTTCATTAGCCTGCGCGCCTTCAGGTCCTGTCACATGGAGTATTGCATGAGCTCGAGCAGGCCATGAAGCCCGTGCGCAACCGAAACGTATGCTGTTTCACCAGGCCCAGCCCGACACCGCCAAATTAAAAACACAAAAAACAACAGCTATCACATCGGATGGCAATGGAAGAATTATGCAGCTGTTGCACTGCTTTAAACGTTGTCTAATTTTATTTTAAGGTTACTGAAGTGCATTTAAAATTGTTTTATGAGAACAATCTCAGTTATTCCATAAAAATAGCTTTTATTTCTCCTCATAAAATCAATTGCTTTACCTGCATGAGCATTTCCGCTCGTTTCTTTTGTAGGTCGGTCTCGAAACAGTTTTGTTTTTCCTGAGACATATCCGAATCACTCCCCTGTGATTGAGCCAGTCCTGAAAGTTAAGCGACCGAGGGTTAAAAACACAATATTTTTCAATATCTTTTAGTTCATCAAGTTTCTAAAGGTTACTCAAGCTAATAATCTTCGACCCCAAAACTACAAACCCACCGAGTTTCTCTTTGTTTAAACACATCTAAGAAATCATTTTCTTTAATCTCGTCAGTCACCTTTGCTGCGACCTTTTGAAAATTTTCCACGGCTTTGCATCCTTGCATTTATAACTTATACTTCTATTTTGGAAATTTAATTGCTACAGCGCCAGAGGTATAGGCTATATGGTGACTGAGGAATTGTAGTTACGCCTTGTCCAGTCATGATCTCGCGATCCTGACAGCGAGTGACGTATGTAAAAGATAGCTTGCGTGTTGTAGAACCCCTGGTGTCGCGATCCAAAATTTCGCGGCACAGTTTTTACGAACACCACGCACATTTTCAAATGTTCAGTGAGGAATTTATAAGGTTGTTTTCTGGATTTGTACCTCTTCTAAATCAAATGCACATTTAAACTCCAATCAATGTTCACTATAGTACGCCCACAATCAACATAAATGACTGTAACAGCCGCCACCATGGGTGAGCGTACCGTCGCTTTCCGTCGACGTCTTCATGGCCATGTATAAATTGTTTGGATCCTTTCAACACTCGCTATTTGCACGCCATATTTTTGTCATATGCTGTCTTGATCTTGTGAAACGTATCTGTAAGAGGCGCCCTCATTTCAACTAAACACTTCAGCATGCAGCACTGCTTTCATTTGTTTCCGAAACGCTGCGCCGGAGCAGGGGTAACACGCTCAAGCACGTCCGGACGCTTCCACTTGCTGTGCCATCTGAACCTGGCACATTATGAAGCTGAAGTTTCCCTCACCTTTTCCAGCAAATGGCCTCCCAATCAAGAGCATTCACGCGCAACACCCCGACTAGTCTCCCTATTCTCGGGACAAACCGTCTCACTTCGTAATACCCTAATATAAACGCTAGCTTAGGACACGTTAGCTTAGCTCGGCTTTTTTACAGGTTGGTAGTGATAGGGTTCGAAGTTGAGGATGATGTGACCATGGCGGTATATTTAATTGGATCTCTCGATTGTAATCCTCTATCGAGCTGGACACTAAATATTAGGAGCATATGTCGCAGCCTAGGGCCATGAGTCCACCGGAAGCGCATGACTAGGTGCTCCAAAACTTGACACAGTCCTCCGAGACCTTGTCAGTAAACCCTTAAAATGTCAGTGAGTTTTGTGGCTGCTGCAGCGCCACGGATTGCACAGAAATTGCATTCTGCATGCTTACTGGTGATGCCGTGGTCACATAAAATAATGGTGGATCTTAGGTTTTGGCCTCCTCGTTCAATCGAGTCTGCTAGCACGAGATTGTGGCTGAGGGCCATAAAGCTTCCAGCAGCTCGATTTCATTGAGCTACAGCGACGGTGAGGATATCCCAGTTGGCATAGTGCTCAGCATGCTGGATAGTTTCGGATCCTCGTTTGCGCTACTGCGCATCTTTGCCAGGTGTGTTCTGTGTGGGAAAGAGCGCCCGTGCAATAAACAGCCCAGCTCGGGAAGTGCATTCTGAAGACTAACATATAGAAGAAAGCTGCACAGCACATTCGGTTTCGTGTGCTTGCATAGTGGACTTTCTATATTTTGCATGCTTGGTATACATCATTTGTGTCTGCTGCCTGAAAGCGCAGAATGCAGAGACACGGTGGGAACTTCAGGAAAGTGTGTGTTTTTAAGTGATCCTGAAGAAGATGATTGTGCGCTTCCATAGGCTCATTGAAACGCATCATCATTAAAAAAAACATAGCAATGATCACTCTACTTTAATTAACCGCTTATGTTGAATGGCGTAAACTGCCCCAGCGGCTGGTAGCTTGACGCTCTCGAAGGCTTTTTATATATAGTAGCCAAATTGTGTTGCATGTAAAACTATTTTGTTAACCTATTCATGCTTCTAGCTTGATCCTTTTGCGCACCTGCCTGCAAGACCAAAATTGCAATGCAAGGTTTAATTGGCACATGTCATCCAGGTACATCGCAATCCGTCTTGCGCTCAAATGATTTGTTTTTGGTAACCTGCTCTTTTCTGTTTTATAAACGGTGGTGCTACCTTGATGTTGAACTCTTCGTTTTTGCTCCGTATGTTGATAAGATATTGTGAAACCACCGAATGCTCAAAATTTTGAAGCTCTTCAAAAAGGTATCTGAATGTCCTTGATGGTGCCACAAGCTTTCGTCAAATCCGCCTTTTGCGCGAAGATGGGGCACTGCGGTGTGGTCGCTGTTAGAAATAAATCGAAAAGCGTCCTTACAGGTGACGTTCAGAGCAAATTCATCTTGCTATGGTTACCGAATAGTTGATTCCAATATTAACACTCGCTTTTATAAAGCAAAAGCATTAGTAGCACAATTTGCCGAAAATCCATCTCTCGGCGTGAACGCTCGATGGTACCAGACGAGAGTATCAAGAGAACACTAAAGATTTTTCATATGAGTATTTTCGCATTTATGAAAAAGAAGCCCGTCTTGAAGCCCCAGGCTCAATGTAAAAATAAGAAATAAAATGAATTGATCGCGCACCATGAAGGTTTAGAAACTGAATGATTTCTTAACATTACATAATAACCAGTGTATTCTCACAGAATGTAGGAATGCTATAAACTTTCCTTTCAGGTGCTAAGTAAAGCAGCAAAATTTATGCCCGTATTAGTGGGTATGAGGAAGCCAAATGGCGAAATAATGCCAAAGCACTAGGAATGCTTCCTCTTGGTAGCGGCAGTTTGGCACTTTAGTGGTAATCGTTTCCTACTAAAAAAAAAATGAATCTTTCATCTCTTACAATCGCATAGTAAACCCTAACCATTGCAATGTAATGGGTGCTAGTTACTCTTCTTTTTGTATTTCAGCACGTGGCAAGAAGAAATTTTGCAGCCTTCGTCAAGCTGTTGGGAAATGCAAAGCAGCGATACCTAGGTGGTGGTACAACAAAGAAACACAGAGCTGTGAGATATTCATCTACGGGGGTTGTGGCGGAAATGAGAACAATTTTCGCAAATGCACCAAATGCATGTCTACTTGCGGAGGTAAGAAATACAAAGCCGTTTTGGGTAGTTTCAAAGTAACAGCTATTGCAACCCGCGCAGCTTAGTATAGCGAGCTTAATACAACACAGACTTGCTACTGAAAAAAAAAAATAAAAAAAAACAAGAACTTTCTTTTACATAATGAATTTCTGTGCTGTTACTTTCTTTAGGGAATAAATGTAGTTTGATGGACGTGCATTGAAGACAAGTGCAGTTTCGAAGATCGTATTAGAGAAAAATGCCGAAATATTGAGTGGATTAGAATTTTATTTTCTCTAGCAAATATAAGCGTTAAGAGACCATCCACTAAGCACCGTAGCGCTGACACAGCTGTTTGAGAATGGTTCTATGAGGTTGTTAATTTTTATGTGTACTTATCTTCTTTTCTTGTTATTCATTTAACGTTGTTCAACAATTTTGACTGCTTTTGCTTCTTCTGCTTCCAGTGAGTAAGCGAATAGTTTTATGTAAAAGTAAACATCATGCTCATACCTTTCGTCCGTGATTCTGTTTACTGTCTTTCATTCGCGCATGTTTTGTTCTAGGACGGGCGTTGTTTGTGTTTTTTTTTCGAATTTGTAGAGCTATGTGTATTACATACGTCGTTATGTTCGAGTTCGGTGATTTGCTCCATTTCATTCTGTTGCATTATAGTAGTGCTGGGACATAGTCCTCTTAATGGCTCCTTTTGCCTCAACTGTGATCTTTCTTTATTCGCTTTATTGAGCTTGCCGAAGACGTCGGGCTCTGATAGCTCACTGGAGCCTATTGAATGTTGGTCGAAGTTCACCTATGCTGTTTCTCGGTTGTGTTGTAAATGGGAAGGTATATCCGAATAAAGCTGAGTTGAAATTGGCGCTATGTTTATGTTTGTTTTAAACAGTAGCTTAAAGGCCGGTGACGTAGAAGGCATTGCGTCGTCGGCGTCGTAAGCGCATATCGCGTTGTTCGTGAGTGATATTGAAAACAGTCTGACGAATTGAGAAATATCTCTCATTTCCAAAATTGCTAAGGTCTTTCCTCTAGCATATGCAAGAATAATGTGGAAAAACAAATTTGGGTTAATTAGAGTGGGTATTCGAGAGGCAATTTCTTGCTTGAGGACGATTAAGCTACGCTTAGAACATGGGAGGCTTGTTGTCTCCGGCGTGTTTGGAGGGGGCCGTTGACGAACTGCCGGATACCGATTCTAACAGTAACTAAGAGTAAGCTAAATATAAGTTATTAATAACATTCAGACTGGGTTTCCATCGATAGAAATTCTCATTATGAATAAAAAAGAATAAAAATATGATGTACACAACAAACAAATCATTGTCCGAGTCAATCACTTGACACGCCGATGGTAGAGAAATACAAAGAGGAAAGGTGATGACGGAATCTGTAATTGCTGCCGCTTTCTGCATTTAGGGAGGAGCTCAAACATCTTCCAAGTCTTCCTTTCGCATTGTTTGAATCGGTTCTTTTAGGCGCAGTGCTCTGAATCATTTCGAAAAATATAAGCGAGTTATTCATTGCCAATTTACTACTTTTAAAGAAACCAGCTATTTAGTCTGTTCAATACAATTTGAGCCAATTTATTTGTTTTAGTTTTTGTTTATTTAGTTCTGTTCTACTTCTGTCGGCGATAGCTCGACCTTATTCCTAATGCCGGATATTGAAAGAAGCAGGTGTGGTTTATGCAGGCTCCATAGTGGAGAGGACGGTCTTGATGCGGGTGTAAACTGAGACGGCAAAATAGCGCGATGCGTATCAACGGTTTCTGATGATATGATGATAAGCTTTCTGATATATTGTGTTCCCCTAAGCAAGCAATGCCATATAAACAGTCTGCAACAATGCGTTACAGTTCCTTTATTAGCGACGATCAGGCGCACATAAAGAAAACATTGTATACCGGCCCTGGCGGTTATTTAGGGCACATTTGTACTGTTTCAACCGAACACACTGTAATACAATGCTGACCTTGTGAAAAGGGGTCATAAATAACGTCTAAAATGTTCCTGTTTTTTTTATTTATTTACATTGCGATCTTGTATACAAGATCATAGCAGGTTGAAACAATGGGTTGAAAATAGCGCAATGCAGACACAAAATATTAAGCAGAAGGGTGGTTAAGAAGACTGTACCACGGCAAGGTCATTACCACTATTCACATAATTCATCCATTAAAGAGATGCAATAATTTCGATTGGCCACATCATCATTGAGGTAATTTCAGTCAATGATAGTTCTTGTGAAAAAATAATCTTTAGAAGAATTAACTCGAGAGCTTAATGGTATAATGGAAAAGGAATGCCGATTTCTAGCTTGGTTCTTAGAGGAATAAATAACGATTTTGGAGGTTTTAACGTTTAAGTGAGTTGTAATTAGGTGAAAGAAGAACCATATGCGACACAATGGGATTCCTATCAAAAATAGATGGTAAGCCGCTTCTTCTTAGGAGGTTAGTGACGGACACCTGCCCGTATGTGTTGTATATAAACATGCCTGATTTCTTTTGAGTTGTTCCTAGTTTGCTGATATTTGTATTTTTATCTGAGTCCCAGACTCTAAGATGGGTCTAATAATAGTAGTATCGGTGAGGAGGCGGGCACCGGGGTGGCTAACTTAACCAAGCGACGCAAGAAAAAATGCTTTCGGAGGGCGTTTACAGATGTGTAGTAAATATGCTTGGTCCAAGAAAGATAATCAGAAACGTATACGGGCAGGCACTTACATTCTGTAGCTTCAAGAAGCAACTTATTGCTAGCATTGTACTGAAACAAAGGAGGGATCTTTTTAAGTGTTATTCTAATATACACTGCTCCTTCAAACGATCCAAAACTAGTATAGAGAATCGGCACAATGTTGTTGTTTTTTTATCTGTACACATATTTCAGAGCTTGTTCACGTTCGCCTCAACACTTCGACTAATATAGGCCACGATCACTCAGTGTGACGTAATATATTTGCTAAGAATGAATTAGCCCAATAAGTAGTGCATTACTAACGTTTTATTTTGGGGTTTTCTCAGGACTGTCTTGGAGAAAAGCGAAAATGCACTGCAAGGTTTTGGAAAAAGCTGGCAACAATTACTACCCGAACAGCCCCAATTACTACCCGAACATTCCATGGGATGCAAATAATGGATATTTCCTCTACTATTATGAAAAATAAATTCACACAAATATATCTATTTATTGCGGAGCTGTATCATACTTGCTTTCGAATACAGCAGTATCCGCAAATATAAACTGTTTCGCTTACAAAGTTGTCTCTTTTCTATGCTTGTTTGTCGAAACGCGATATCTAGCCAGAATAGCAGATGCACCGATTGCTTCTGTACTTAGCTTTTTAGTTCTCCGATAATTAATTCACTGTCACTTGTGTGTATTGGCTTACGACTTGTCTACCTTACTCTACCTGCTAACTCTGGCTTGTGCACGCCAGCTCTTGGTCTTGTTCGGGAGCAGCTTCTAGTTACGACTCTTGTTGCCCCCAAGAGGCAACTCCTGCACCGCTTACTGGCAATGCTAGCTTCCACATCATCATCAAGGAAGTGCTGGCCTGTAAGTGACCAATGTACGGCCCAGTTGGGCTGTTGCGACTTGTCTTCGAATCACTTCGAGCGCTCGCGCCTACATGAGGCCATGTAACCTCATTTCTGCCAGGCTTTAATGCAAACGTGTACTACTCAGCTGTTACTATTTCTAGTAGTGCTATATTCCTTTCCTTGGCGCTACCGCAGAAATGAGCACCGCCTCCATGACTTCATCCATAGCAAGTTGCCTTTAGGTTTCATTGCCAACGCTTTTCGTTCTCTGTAACATGGTACTATATTAATTTCTGAAACACTGTCCCTGTGAACTGGGTTCAGCAAAGTTGGAAACCGGAATGCTGGTAGTGGCAGTTCTCTATATTTCGCCTATCTAGTTCACCAAAGACTTTGTCCATTTTCTATGGCATGCAGTAACCGCATGCGCACCCCGATCAGTGTAAGTGGGGATTTCAATCTAGGCATAAAGACAAACAAGGACTTCATGGTCAATCGGGGTAATCGGGCACTTCGATACAGACGTAAGTACAAACAAAAACTTCGCCCAGCTTATGCTCGAAAATAATTTATCTGCCCTACTCGTAACTGCACCCTCTGCTGTGACGAATTTACCAAAGAGATGTATAGGCCTCTTCTGTCAGAAAAGATAAATGGTGCAGGAAGTAGAAAGTATCTGTCCTCATTTCTCCGACCACAAGGCTTGTTTCGTACGAGTGAATGACTAGGAAAGAATTATAGCTCGAAGAAGAAATATGCGTGGGAATTGAAGCGTTTATTTAAATATACGTCCCTATGCGACTTTAAAATGTTTGCTGCAATATAGCTCAAAATAAATACTGTTAAAGAGATGCGCACATATTTCGCATTAGCTTTTAACCTAATCGTCGGGGTCTATTTTCCCTTCGAATAAACGCCAGACCAAAATGTGAAATCACGTGCCACTCCGCTTATCAATGGGCAAGGTTTGACATTATAAGGGTGTAGCAAGGCAGGGTATAACAGCGCCGCGGATCGCCCCTCTTACCTTCGTCTTTTTTACTGGTGTGCTGTTATACCCTAATCGTCAGCGATATGCTTTTGCGTGTCTTTTTCGCCCCTCAGTGGGGTTTTGGTGTTCGGAGGTTCTCTTGATAAATAAGGATGGATCACTGCGGGTGGGTCGTAAGTACTGTGAATAGAATAAATATATTGGAAACATGTTTAAATCATGATTAACATTTATGATGGTTTCGACCTCTTCAAGACAGCTATAAGTGCTTCTGCACTCTATATCTCTGCGCTGGAGCGCGAAGTAGAATTACTCAGGTTTGGCTAAACTCGGTTGGTGACGCCTTCAGGTGAATGAGCTAGTGGTATCAGACATAAAACTCAACCCTCGGAACACTTTGATATAATTGGTTTGTCTGGAGTCTTTTTGAGGCTGTTAACAATCGTGCTTCACTTGATGGGTTAACGGGCAGTTGACAAAGTATGACTTCCATGGTCACACATTCGGTGCAATATTTCACTTGTTTATTGTTCTACCGAATGCAGTAGCTGTGCAAGAAAACTGCAGAAGAAATATATTTATCGAACATTTTTTATCGAGCTTTTTTTTTTTTCACGCAAAAAAGCGTACGTGGCACGGAGGCTCACCACGTGGCTGACTGTGCGTAATTTGAATGAAGCAATGGCTCTGAAAGTTGAATACTTAAAATTATGTGTGAACAGCTCTGCTCTAAGCGAGTTAACGTACATGTACACGTTTTGTTTTTCTTAAAATTGTTTTCCTAGCTCACAACACTTCACTCGTCATTTTGCTAACCGGGGCTGTCTTTGAACTCTAAGCAAGATTTGCTCAGTTTGTGTGCCTGGACACATTTGTTTTTCTTTACAGACATAACAGAAGTGACTTACAGAGTATTTGAATATAACTCTGTCAAGCAACATGGTTAGGCAATTTTTCTTACATTCGTTAGTCGGTATGAACGCACAGAACCATCTAAGGCATTCCATAATCCAACACCTGTCGGAAAAGAGAAAATGTAAAAACCATCGAAGGGTGAAGCAAAGGGAACAATGTTCTGTAGGTAGTTGCGGCGGGAAATTCGCGAAGTAGGAGTGGTCAGTGAGATAGGTGCTTGCATGTTAGTCGACTAGTGTACGATTTTGCGTAGCATGTTGAGACGGTCACACGTGCGTAGATACGACAGTGGCCCCAGTGATAAAGCGTCTTCATGGGCTGATACTGATGGGGAAAACCT
This sequence comes from Amblyomma maculatum, assembly GCF_055883805.1. Taxonomy (NCBI): domain Eukaryota; kingdom Metazoa; phylum Arthropoda; class Arachnida; order Ixodida; family Ixodidae; genus Amblyomma; species Amblyomma maculatum. The sequence goes on along the minus strand of NW_028146837.1, from coordinate 37,824 downwards.
GCGGTTGTAATGGCTGAATTTGTTAGCTTTGGTTTGAAGAGATTCCAGTTTGGAGGCATCGCCTGCGAAATGTTAAGTTTTAATGTTTAGTGCTGTCTTTTAAAGTGCGGCTTGGGCATTAAATATCCGTAATGATTTGAGCGGATAGCATTGTTATGAACTTGCCAACTAATGTTAGCCGTTAAAGTCGCACCAAAGTATTTCTATTCCTTAGCAAGAGTAAGGCTGCGCCCGTGAGTATTATTCGTGAATTTGAGAGGCTGGATCTTGTTAGTAAAAATCATTGCAAAAGGTGTGCTGAAAATCATGTTCATCTGTCAAGTGTTACTCCAGTCTGAAAACAATTATAAGATGTCGTTAAGCACTTCTTGATCATGTGGGTTTCAAATGTTAGAGTAGAGAACGCAGCCATCTGCGTGCAGGGGTACTTTCACTGGTGTGTCCCTGGTTATTTTAATGCTGTCATTGATTTATTTGAGAAATAAGAGCAGCCCTAGTACTGAGCTGTGTGCCACCCCTGATATTGCCTGAGATTTAGAAGACTGCAGGTAATCAGATACGCAATAAATTACTTTATTACCAGGAAAATTTACAATAAGCTTTGAGAACAGTTTTTGTATGTTACTGTGTCGAATGTTTTATTATATGTCGATCTCAACGGCGTCAAGCTTACTGCGAATATTGAGGGCTGCAGCTATATGTCATGCGAAATCCTGCTCGAAAACCATGCTGGTGCTGTCATATGAAGTTTGTGTATAAATACCTAATAATATGCTTATGCATAATGTGCTAGAGAAGTTTTCCGCAAGTGGGCAATAGTCATATTGGTCAGTAGTTAGTTATTAGGTTTTGTTGCCAGATTTGAAAACGGGAAGGACGTTCATGCTTCCAAACCTACGGAACGGTCAACCTTCCAGAAGATTTATATAATAATTTATTTATGAAAGGGAGGTTTCATTCAGAGTGCTGGTATAGAAATGTGTTAACTAGTCGTCTGGACTAGCGCATATATTAAAACAAAGGTAAGAAGCTCTGTATTGTTGCCGGAAGGACTGAAATTTTACTTAATATGCGCATGCTTCGTTGGTAGCCTGTAAACTGAGTGAGCCACTGCTTCGGTACAACCAGATTATTAAACGTGTTGGAGACATCAATTACACTACGGTATAGAGCAGGTTGGTGGAGTTCTAAGCTCCAGCATATCCAAACGCTTCTAATCGTTTCTGAGCGTATGCATCCCGCCCTTAGTCTTCCCAGATCTTAGTCTCGTCTAGCTCGTCGCACAGGCGTTTAGGCAGCACTTTCGACACGCGAAAATGAAACTGCAAATCGATTTCGTTGCCTCCAATGTTTACCATAACTTAACGCGTTGCCCACGCCGCTGCTGCCCTCGTCATGTAAGTCTCTACTGGAACTCGGGAGCTTTTAAAGCTCACAAATTTCGCTCGTGTTGGCCATTCAATCAGAACTGTAACTAACGCCCCGAACGTGGCGTGTAAACGTTATACGCGTGGTATCGGGAACAAAAATCTGTGCACCATGCAAACTTCAAGCAAAGCGCGTAACTTTCGTAATGGCCAGTAGTCTCGGAACATAGTTGTCAATGAGGAAGCTGGACTTTAGTTCTTTTATGTGTGCTTAAGAAATAAGATGATGATTTGTTTACGTTTTGCTTCTATTCCAAAATTGCTACACGTGTAGTCCAGAAACTTTTGTTTCCGATAGTACATGCTATGGTCGGGACACATCTAACGTCCTTGCCGACTTCAGCGAAGCCACTCTGGGACGCCAGTCATCTTGACCGTGTAAATAAAAGAGAGAAAGTAATTTCATTCAAAGGAAAGGCGGACAGGTTGGGCGGCGGCAGGGACCCTGGCCTGCTACTCCACACCAGGTAAGTGAGAAAAGGGAACGAAAAGAGAGCGAGGGGGCAAGTAGAGGACGATGGTGCCATTGTATATTGAAATTACTTGTGGGAGTCGAAGTTATTGAGACCTCGCACATAGTACTTAGCGCCACTCGTCTAGCGTAACATGCACTACATGTCTTCCATACACACAAGTTGTCACTGTATGCGCACTTTCGTTCCAGGCACAGGCAGGCAGCACATGTCTTCCGCACGCACCAGTTGTCACTGTACACAGACTGGAAGAGTCGCAGAGAGGAGGTCTCCATTTTCAGGCACAAACGCGTAAACACGCACATCACTGCACCAGAACAAATTCAAAATACACAATAACATATTCCAGCAGCAGAAACAATATGCACGCAACGTGCGTATTCTAAACCGTATCCGCGCGCACAACATAGCAGACGCGAGTTTCACAGGCCAGAATCTAGATCTGTATCTTATAAGCATTTGAAGAGAGCCCTCATTGGACGTTAGTTACCAGAACGTTTCACCCGGGCGCCTAGAGCAGTTCCCGCAGAAAAAGGAAAGTTGTCCAACAGCCTGAGAGCAAAACTCAACAGGCGCTAGGAACATAATCGCAGATGCACCCGAGCACCAGTGCCGAAGAGAGATGAAGCTTCTGCTAAACCTGGTTTTATACCTCGGACGACGATGACATAACATCGCTATAACCGGCATTCCGTGTACCACACAGTGAACAGTAGTCGCCACGACCCTCCGTTCCTTCCAAGGCGTAAAGCGCACAGGGCGACGGGGCATTGTTTTGGAGCACGCGCAATTCTGCAACAGAAAAATGTCGCTGCCAGTGTCCATGCAGGGTCGTCCTATAGAAGACGATACATCTGAGCCCCGCCAAACGTTGCAGTCGCCGTATGGATAAATTCTCTCCAGTGCAACAACGGTATAATGGGCAAACATTTTCTTACCAAGGTAAATGAAAGGATTGCTTGTTGTCGCCACTGAGACGCACAAATCGTCTTTATTGTAAAACCTTTTGGCAAGTGGGTAATGATTTCGAAGGCATGCAAAAAGTACTGTGACATCTGAACGCCTCCCCTTTTCGCTGTTTTAGTGCGAGTGCGTTGAGTTGTTTATTATTTTAATGGGTTTTTTTTTTCGATTGAACGTGTAGCACTTAAAAATTCACCTGTTGTTTTGTGCAATTGGTTCTAGAATACTTGTGCCTACCGAATCGGGCTGTGATAAGTAGCTGGTTTATTGTATCGACAAAAAAATTGAAGCGAATAAAGTCAGCATGTAGCAGACGCCCAAAGTCCTCTCAAGCGAAGAAAGCAAATAGGAATAGTAGAGCAGTGCCTTCGGTCGCATATCATTGTACAAGGTTCTTCTTGAGTTTGGAACATTCGACGTGGCCACAATCTCTCACTGGCGATACTCACAGCTTAAAGAGCCATTTTTTTTGGCATTCGCTTGCTTTCGCGCATCCTGGTTTGCGCTGACGAAGAAACACTTGCCCAAATAAAATATTCTTCATATCATACGTTCTCCTTTAAACTCTTTACAACAAGGGAAACGATTAACGGAAGAATGCACTGCATTTTTACAGTTTTCCTTCGAATGCGGATCGACAAACCATGAACGAAAAGGGTTACACGCCCTCCAATCTTTCGAACTGGCGTCAACGGTTGTTACAAGCGTCTTCCGGGGATTGTCTCGACCCACACTGGGTAAGTCATGATATTTGATCTTTGATGTTACATTAGCAACGATTAGCAGCGCTGAGTCTGCTATGTTTGAAACGAGGAAGCGGCCTGCACAGAGTGCGCTGGTGCGGCTTTACCGCAGAATTTTATTGCCTCTTGCATTGGCGCTTTCCATGCTATCTGCGTTGACCGACTCCTGTCGTCACTGAAGTATTCATCCTGTCCGCATGATCGGGCTTGTCATAGTTATAGTGTTAAAATGTCGGGTCATAGTGTAACATTTTTCAAGCAGTTTAGCAGGCAGTGACACACTCACTCTAACAAACATTTAGTTATGATTTAGCTCTGGTTAACCATAGCTGAATTGAGAAAGCAACGGCGGAAGTTTCTTTTGCCTGCTACATCATTCCCCTATCATGCCCTATCAGGGTAAGGTGCTACATTATGGACACTTAACCAGACGTGAGAGCGTAAGATACCAGTCCACATATAAAGTTGCGCCTCAACCAAGCCGCATTGACGTGACTGCGAAGTTTCAAACAAAGGCTTTCGCCTTATCGCACTTTAGTGGTCTAAATTGCCGCATAAATTTTTGTCTTTATTTATTTTGCTGCAGCTCGTAAGGACTACTTACATGCTTTACTTCTGTTTGCCTCATATACTTTTCCTTTTTCTGTAATTCATTCGCATTAAGAGCGCTATATCAACAACTGAGAACATGTTCCACGTGCATTATATTTTTGTGCAAATTGTGCTTTAATCCGGTATTTCTGTTTCTTATTACTATTTCGTCACCTCTCTGCTTGTCTGTACTATTTTCTTGTGTTCAGACATTGCTTACCATTCATTGTATTTGTGACTTTCTATTTACTGCATTGTGCACTGTTTGGAATATTACGCCCCTATCATAATGTTCAAAGGGTATGTAAGATATGTCAAATAAATAACCTTGAGAAAGCAAGATACCTGAATGTACAGCACCTTGTGGTGATTGTGTTTGAACAATGAAGAACCGCGAAGGTGACCACTGCTGTTCCCCATACTGTACAACCTTTATATTGGAGATACAAAAGAAAATAATGGACCCGAGCTCTCACATTCCTCCGGTCTTTTGAAGTTGTTTCTAGGCTTTGTTTCGATGCTTGATGTAGGGTTTTATTGTTCCGCAGAAATTGAACTTAAGCTGAGGTCTCCCCTACGCGGAAGAAGAAACGTGAAAGGCAAGAGAGGAAGTGACTGTAGGCAGTGATGACAAGGGTTAAACAACATGGAATGAAACAACATAAAACAATAAGTTTGTGTACGAGAGGAACTATGTCGTGAGATCGAAGCAAAAAGTTTTGTGCTCATGACTTCCTCTATTGTGGTGCTCTCTATTTATGTATGTGTATCAAAACATAGAGCGGGAATTTACCGTCCGAGTTTGCAGATAAAAAGCTTGGTGAAAAGTTTCTGGTGGTTCGTATTTTGAAGAAGCTCCAAACTGAGCACGATGATAACAGTACAACGATGTCTCCTCTTGCTTCTATTCTGTCTTGTTGTTTCACAAGGTAAGATTGTGCTATTGATACAGTGCTATGTAACGATACTTGGATACTAAGATCTTATAGGGCAAAAAAAAAAAAGATAAGGCACTCGAAAAAATATCCACAACCTCATAACTTCGATTGCCGCTGTGATTCCAATAACAGGAATGCGTTGCATGAAATTCGGGTTTCCCTAATTTGCGTTACCCATATTTCTAACAAACTTTCGAAATTCTCTGCGTGTTTGGAAGACACAATTTCCCTGCTTAGGAAAACAATTTGGCGAATTGTGCCGGACGCATTATTTGGCTAAGCTCTCAACCTCTTCAAGTACAGTTATTGTCACTTTTTCATGCAGAAAAATATCGCAACCTGCGCAAACAAAACCACGCATTTGATATCTCTGGGCTATTCTTAAGCGATAACGACAGAGACGTGCAGAGATAGTCCGCTGTTTATGTCCCAACACTCAGTTTGTTATTTATCAGCTCATTACAAGATTATATACAGCGCCTGTAGCTTGTAGAGTACAGAAAAAAAAATATTTTAGCTTCTGTTCGTGCAAAAATATAGCAAGGCTGCAACTAGTTTTGTGTGCACTCAACGTGAGGACGTAACCTGTTTCTGAATGTGCCCTCAATAGCGTCAGCGTGCGCGTATCTCACGAATGTTTTACTCGCCTCCCTACACAACCCTGGTATGGTTACCCTTGCGAGGAAACGAGTGATGATATCGGGATGCTGTCTAGAATACAATGTATAGGAAGAAGCGTAAAAGCGTGATTTTCAAGGACTCAACCAGATGTAGCATCTGGGAAACTCGGCTTTCCAAAGCTTTCGTCGTAAGATGGTGACTTATCATCAAGACTAAAGACACACCAGGAGGATCAGCGTGGCATGATTACCATATGATATACCATTTAAATTTGATAGTTTTGCTGCTGACGCAGTTTTTATAAACACTATTTTTGCGGGAAACATGATAACACCACTCTCCGTAAAGTTCGCCACCGTGGAATATTTTTATTGCATTTCAGCACGTTCTCATGCTATGCTGTTAAAATCGACCGACAGGAAAGCTACTCATAAAGAAATAACAAAGCACTCTTATTTTGAGCACGAATGATAATATTGTGACGTAACAATATGACGCATGATTATCGGCATTTTGTTTAGTGCCACCGATCAATATTACATCGGCTTTAAAAAAAAAATCCGTAGCTGTGGAATATAAGCGAAAATACTGTGGCAGGTATTGATTTCTCTTGAATGTCATACGCATAAGCTATGAATCACAACCGCTTACCCTGAGAGACAACGAGGCAGTAGACGAGCAGTGTGAGACACATTTGTAGCTTGATCATCCCATTCATATCTCAAAGCTATTCAAAAACCTAGAATTCTTTTTGCTCAAACGAAATATATCCGTCATTTGTCTTCCGTTACCGATTCTTAATGGGTGAATTTATTTATAGTAGGAACCATAGTTGTGCGTGTATGTGCGGAGAGTGGTAAATTGTCTATACTATAGAAGCGCTCCATGAGCGGATGTAATGCCATGCTTAAGGCTGAGATGCTTGAAGTGAGTTCCCCTACAGAAAAAAGTAAGTACCTTCAAAATGTTGGTGCGCGTTAGCATTTCCTCGAACAAGGACAATATTCGTCACATAATTCGTTTTTGTTATTATTTATTTTCACTATTTAACTGGTGCCATACAAATTGAAAGAAACGGTACAAATATCCAGTATTCTCGACACACAACACAGAATAGACTGCGACACAATAAGCGGTATGGTACCTCGGAAGTGTGAGTAACTGAAAATTTTGGTGCAGAATGTTTCTTGATGCAGAATATTTGTACGAGCCAGGCTCGTGACAAGCCGACTGTTATGTCTAACTCCTGAAAAATCCCAGTTCGTCATGTGTTTTGTGGCAGTGTGGCCTGTTTCCATCCACTAAGCCACATGGATTACAAATTTTGCTTGAGCGTACAGAAGCTATTATGGACACAAAAAAATGTATGATTTTGATTGAAATGTCATAAACGAAATTGTCCGTTAGCAGGTTAAAATGAGTGCTTATCATATAGATCATACTTGTCGTTCGTTGTGACAGATCCGCCCAGTGACTGCTGTTGTTCAAAAATATAATAATTTCCTAGGTTCGCAAATTTAGGCCACTTTTCATGGTCCAAATTCAGGTGGGCTCTCTCTCTATATGTATTTCGCGCATTGCAGGTGCACCAGCAGTTCACCTTAACTTTGTAACAATTACTTTTCGAAAGCGCCTCCCTTAATACCAGCCACAGCTATTGATAGGGGTACAACAAGAAGTCGAATACATGCTAGGTGCGGTCTGTAAGACAAAGAATAAAGTAAGATTTGGCAATATAGTGTTAAAGGCCCTTTTTCTCAAAACATCCGGTGTTTGCGTTTCTCGTTGCGAGCAAAAAACCGAAGCGGTCGGAGCGGTGGCGAGGCGAGCGGCGAGGCACGCACAAGCTGCGCGCTGTGACGTCAGTCGGCTCCTCGTGCATGCGCAAAACTGCACCTGTCTGCACCTGTTGGATATACGCGAAACGGCGAAACTGGGACCTATGTAGCCTTTGCTACAAAATTGGGGAATGCACTGGTGACATGGACATGCATTAACTGGTCGCCGGATCATGTGACGTCATAAAATCTCATCACAAGGCCGATTTGGGAGGCATTTTTGACTCAGGATAGCTCACTTGAGGTTCAAGGTTGGGATAGGAGCAACCTTCAAGGACCTCTAGATACTGCGTCAGGCCGGTTATTTCTAGACCTAGCGGGCACGTTTGTATGGATGGGTTAAAGCCATGCTTCAATCCGAACCCAACAAACAAAGCCCACTAAGACAGCCGTTGTTTCTCTCCCTCTTCCCCCAACCTAAACGCGGTGAGATGATTTCTATTTCTTCCCTCTACTATCTTCTGGCTGCGGCAGTTGGCGTTTGGCGGTGCTACTACCTGCTAAGATGGGAGGTGGCAAATTACGCGTTCAACGACGGCGGCAACCAGAACGCGCAATCTAGGAACTTGTGCCAGAGGGCGGCGATCTCATAGAGGTGCCAATTAAAGATTTAGTGATTAAGAAAAAGGGCGAAATGCCCGCATGTGAATGAGGATCCGCAATGGAGGCACCTAGAAATAACACTTCTCTCAGGATTAATAGTTTTAATTTGAAAAAAATAACGCAAGCACTATAATGAGCAGAATAATTTATTTTTGCAACCATCAACATTGTACTTTTTAAAGACGCATATACCATTCTATACTTTGAGCTAGTATGATATACTACTATTTTATAAGGTGAAGTTTGGGCTTACAGATGCTTCGTCGTAGTGCGCATTGCTTTTTTAGGATACGACACAAAACAGAAACAAAGGACTTGCCATGGGTCCCTTTTAGCCATACTTAAGAGACAAAGGGACAGAGGTCACAAGAATAGGAGACAACTGTAATAACTAGATTTACAACGTTCTACAGCATACTGGAAATACGAGGGAATAACCTCCAGCGAGGAATATTCTAGTTACTATAAATAAACTATCATATTACTGGGGACAAGAAAAGTCATGGATTCCAGCACTAGGTTTCTACTGGTACGCCCAGTAAACAATAGAGCGTGCATTTAGACAGGTGAGTTCGCTCTGCACCCTGAGCCTTTGTCCGGAGCCCTGTCGGCCACAAACGTTTCCGCCTGTAGCTGTGATTCCGTAACCAACGCTCACAACATTTTCAAAGCGATAACATTATATTGTACACCATGAACTTGCTCCCTGCCTTCGTCATAGAAGACATCGCTTACAAAAAAGAACAATAATCTCACAGGGCCAAGTAATTTGACCGATCGCTGATTGGTCGGTATGCTTTGTGACATTAAATCAATGCGACAACGCGGATTTGGCACGTGTTCTGGAAGGTGGCAGTTAGCAGCCGACATCGTCAGTCTGGTGATAAGTGACCACGGTGTGTGGCGTCAGAGACCTGGTGCCATGGCCGAGTTTTCAGGTGAGCTGTAATTTGGCAAATTCATCAATTACGTGACTTGGCGGAGCACGATGGTTGTCTCTGCGGCAGTTTGCAACTACGTTTCATTCTTATTTCCGTGTTAGGCAGCTGCGTGTATCAGTTCAATGTGTTGGCTCGTACCAGTTTTGGAGCTCTACCACTGCCGTCTACGTATACTGCAGTAGCAGATCGAGCTACCGTTAGACCCTTAACGTTAGGCACGTACGATAGGATCAGAAATCTTTGTTCAACCGAAACAGAGTAGCCCCTAAATTATGGCTGCAATGACTTGGCTCTCAGCGGCGACTTCGACCAGTAGGACAAGTCGTAGCTGAGTTTGCGGGTCAGAGTTCAGTAGTAATGTCTCAGGTTGGTTTATTGTAGAATCTGCTATACATGCTGAGGGAAAGCTACAACAAGCTACAATAAGCGAAACTTGCGCAAGTACCGTTAGATCTATTGATGTCGCATTACGCCCCTAAAATTACTTAAGCAACATTTTTTCACACAGAACTTCTCGCATTGTGAACAAAAACAAGCAAAGAACTCACGCTCAAGTAGTTGGTTAGCTACTCGTAGGTTGAATAAGCGAGAACATGATACCGCTCGCGCATTTTCCGACTGCAAACAATGCAGTTCCTCAGCGTCCCACGTCATCTGTCTGAAAGCACTGTAAACTGCGATATTAGCTTCAAAGCATCTCATTTTGATACTAGAAGCTAAGAGATATTCGGGGCAAATATTCAAACACAGTGGCGTTTAGTAGGAAGAAGTAAACAAATTGAAAATATCAATCATGTGCTTAAACACAATTCTTGTTTAAAATTGCCTAATAATGGAACCTGGAATAAACACACCCTGCTCGATAACTGACAAATGCCTTACGATGCGTAAATTATGGAAAATGATGGCGGTTCAGCCTTACTTAATCTCCCTATAACGAACGACAAAACCCGCGATGGCTCATAGGTTAAGACTAAGACGCTGCTGTTGAACTGAACAGTGGTTCGAACCCAACCGCGGCAGCTGAATTTTGATAGAAGCGAAGCGCTAATCCCTCCATGTGCTGTGCGATATCAGCGGACGTTGAAGATCCACAGATGGTCGAAATTATTCCGTAGCTGTCCACTACGCCACTTCTTTATTCATTCAATTCCGCTTTCCACCCTTCCCTTACGTCGTTCGGGTGTCTACTGAGAAGTGATAGCTACTGAGCCTTTCGTTAGATTCATTATAAACCAGTTTACGTTACACACATAGTCGGTCATAGACGTCGCAATGACTTAGTACAGGATGACATATTTCCGAGTTAAACCCCCCACGTACCACACACACTATTTAGTTTCTCGCTGAATACGGAGGCCTCTGATAATGCAGTTCATGGTCTCGAAGCGCTGTTGAGTACTCATTTTGACACCTGAAGTGCATCACCAGGTATTGCTGCCACGGCATGCTTCACAACATGAAGGGAGGTGGGGGAGAAGCGGCTTTTCAGCGATGTCTGACTGCCACAGTACACTTTCTCATCCACTCCTGCAATAGTGAACGTTTTCTTTCATTTTCATGATAAAATATAAAACCACCTATTTTCCCTTTATAGAATTTTCGTTACTATTTTCTGCTTCTCAACTCTACCAACCTTCAGGTAATAAAAAGAAAAACGGCGTGGCACGACTACCGTAGCATATAGTCTCATTTCCCAGCTTGTGAAGCTACCGTGTACATCGTAGCATTAGCTGTTTCTAAAATATGCCGTATTGACTCAGAGCATCCACCTTATTTGTCAGTAAGCGCTCATATCAGCAATAGGATTGGTGCCGGCAGACCGAGAAATGTTAGTCGAGATTATTTTCCTCCACACGTATAGATTTACCTCGCTATCCATCGAGTCGACAAGCCTACACGTGCCTCACCCTTTCCAAGGTCATGTGTTTCCGGCGTTTCCGATTTGTTTATTATATGTCAGTCAAGAGGACCTCAGAAAGAGACCATTGAATGGAAGGTTTTATACGGCCATTGTCTACCGAACTGTGGGACTATTCAAGCGACAGAGCTATGGTGTGTCGTTCAGAAACTTTCGTATTAAAGGAAATACATTAAACCCTTGAAAAAATTATATCGGACTTTGCTTTGTTTCCGATCGTTTCAATGCAGTCTCAAGAATGATGCATGTCGGAAGTACTAAAGTGGAATTGCAAAATAAGCAAGATAAAAAGTGCCCCAAATTTTTATAAAGAAATGGCTAAAGAGTTCTGTTTTTTTAAGGTTACTTTGTGTACGGGGGCACAACTGCTGAAAGCGCAAGCCAGTATGTTGCGCAGAAAGTTATTTTAACGACGCTGCAGCTGCAACACCTGTAACGTCACACAAAACAATCCACTCAGCAATCGCTAATAAAAGGACTTGTCCAAGAGTAAAGCCGGTTCTTTAGAAAATATCGACATAAGGACACGATGATAAGATTACAAGGGTGCTTTTTTCTGCTCCTTTTCTGTTTGGCTTTGTCAGTGGGTAAGTCTTCTATTGGTCTTCCTCTACTTGGTTTTGAGAGAGAGCTAGTTTCTGTGGTTGGGAGCAGAGAAGGTAAAAGTTATTAAACAAGTCTTGCCAAAATGAGATAGCAATATTACGAAACGTAAGCGCTGTTGTTGTGCATTCAAGCACGCGGCAAAAGACGATCCGGAACGAGACATTTTATTTGGCGCACGTGAGCCCATAAGGAACTAGAGGATGCGGCTCTCAAAAATGTACATAGTGCCCTTTCCACTTTCACTCCCACCTTTCTCCCTTTCCTTACGGCGCGGTTCACGTGTCCACAGAAACAAGTGTGACAGATACTGCGCCTTTCTCTTCCTGTGAACCAATTATTATTATTATTATTATTATTATTATTATTATTATTATTATTATTATTATTATTATTATTATTATTATTATTATTGTTATTATTATTATTATTGTTATTATTATTATTATTATTATTATTATTATTATTATTATTATTATTATTATTATTATTATTATTATTATTATTATTATTATTATTATTATTATTATTATTATTATTATTATTATTATTATTATTATTATTATTATTATTATTATAGTTGAACGGCAGAATGCCACTGCTCTTGGTTGCGCTCAGTTTGAAGCTGATGAAGAACCTTGAAGATAAGGCGTTGTAATAGTCTACAGCAATGCAACCGAAAAACATAAAAACCACTTGTACGTGGACTCAGCATTCCAGATAAATTTGGTCTCAACTGTCAGAAACAAAATGACAGGCCATGTACCGCTGGTTATAGATATAAACAAAGTTTTGGTGACAGCATCTCTTCTAAACAATAGTCGCCCCTATGCCTCAGGTTGAAAACAATAGTGTGGAAATTGAAGCATTGCGAATACAAACACAGACGATACTTTCGAGCGACAAATTTAGCGTAGATGCATCTGAAACACTTCTGGTTATGGATGGTATCACAGAGACGCTGACAGTGCGCCACAAATGACTTCATACTTCATTTCTCCTAGCTAGCGATGTATCGCATAAAGGCCGAAATAGGCGCACTAATATATATTGTTCAATATTTTTGCTGACTAGGTTTCCTAACCTCGATTCGGTCACATTCCTTGTATACCACCTCGCGACTTTATAGGCCATAGTGGTGGACATCGGTGCGCAGCATCTCCTTAAGCCGTAGCCAGACAAAACGTCGATCTTCTGCGCGCTTAAGATATGCTAACGCGCTAAGGCTCATAGTTTCGATGACGCTTGATTGCTTGACGTCGCTTTTTCCAGTTGCAAAAATGGCATATGGTTTAATCTACTGTAATATAATCTTCTAAGCTAATAATATGCAAGAGAAAGTGATATACCAGCTTTTTACTTGGCCAGGCGACACACATATGGCAAGCATGCTGGCCATTGCTTTATTCAAGTATTCTTTCAGTACTTTTGTTTGTTCTGGATACGTCTTGTGGTGGCTCGCCTTGCTGAACTTTAGTGTTCCAAGCATCACCTCGCCAGTAAACGCAGTATCTGCCTATGACTGTCAGGGTGCGGAGGAGGAAAATATTTTTCAGGGAAATGTTTTGGAGAAGATTTGTCACATTCTGCGACGCAACCGTTAGGAGAGACTCGCTTCGACGCAGTGCGTCCATAAAATGCTTTCGACTTTTATCAGGTTGCTACTAGTTGTTGAAGTGGTGATGGAAATGGTTTAAAGAGAGTCAGAAAAGTACTTGACGCGACTAGGCGACGACAGCCAGCATCGACCAATAGAAGCGGTGGCAAGAAGGAACATTTTGCCTTCAATTGGAGAGGTGTGGTTACATGACTCGGAGCCGACAGTGGAGGAGCAGAACGTAATGTTTAATTCAATTTAGTAGGCAACCTCTCCAGAAGCTTGGGAACTGCGCTCTGCCACGGACAATTCCCGCCTCATTCTGTGACGCGGACGAAGATCTGCTCCCGTCACCTGTACTGCCTCAACGCCCTGAACACCCTGAGTGCCGGAGCCATCATACAGCACAGGAAGCTTGCATGACTCCCACACACACTCCCACCCGAAGGTGCAGCACAGTGCTACACGTAGAAGCAGAACAGACCCCAGGTGTCGCGCAAATTTCCGAAGACTGCGACGTCTCCGCCGACTCCAGTACTCTATGTCGCGACACCTTCAACTAGACTTCCCTCGCTCCTCCTTCCGAGCGAAGGCGCCAGTTGCCGCCTTCACGTCGAGTATTCGCAGACCCCGCTTCGGCACATCAACCTGGGTATAGCATTTGCCACCGGCAGCTGGGGGACAACCCGCCGCCTCCCATACGTGGTGTGCCTCACTCTAAAGAGGCCACCATGCGTCTGGTCAATTTAGTAGGCAGCATCATTTCGGCTACTGGGTATGAAACATTTCATCAGACTGTGAAGACTTGATAGTGAGATGAAAGATTTAGGAGTCCACGAATACGACCACCATCAGCCAGCCTTGTCAACGCAATATGATTATGTCACAACAGGCAGCCATAGTTACCTACATGAGGTCATCAGTGATAAAGCATGCGAAGAGCGTCGCCGATTCCTTCGAACTCACTGCTGCCTTTTCTAACGTCGTGAAGCAATTAGAAATTACATCTTTCACGCTTTAACCACACCCTGAAGGACTAGCTGGAAGGCCGACCTAGCCGTGAACCGGGATGCTGCACTTAATAGTCAAACACGTAGGGTGACTAGAGCGAAGTTGCTTACGACGGCCAAACATGAGACCATTGTTCAGCGGACTGCGGAAATGAAAGGTTGCGTTTCAACGACCGCATAGGGGATCATATTCACCAGCAATACTGAAGATACCCTTAAGAATGTGAGGCACTGCATTCGTTTAACTCGATGAGGTACACAGATTCCGGCTCAAAAAAATAATGTGAGGCTAGAACTACTGCAGTACTTCGAAGAATAGTGAGTGAGATTTTTTGTTCAGGAAGCGTTTGCGCAAGTTGTTGCATTGATCAGCGATCATTCGTGCCTATTTGTTCCTACATAATGTGAACATAGTTCTTGACTGCTGGTACTGCTCAAGAAGTTTATCTCATCTATTTGCACGAGTGACAAAAGCACGGATGCGCACGCTAAATTTCCTCCCCGAAGGCCCTTTCGCAAGAAATCCAGAAGAGCTTGGTTCAGGGCAATTTTGATTATGCCTGAGGGTGAAATATTTTTGTGCCACACGCACAAGACAGCGTGTATCAATAACATTGTGGGATGAAACAGCATTGAACAAGGCTTCATGGGGAGTCTCAGCTCGCAAGCAGAGCCAATGTTTCGACAATGGGCTTGTCTTAGACTGTGTAGTGTTATCATCACTGATGCCTTGCCCTGTTTCTTTATCCCCCCTCTCCTCACTGTTCCCTTCCTGGCTTTTCCTCGAAAACAAAAGCGTATTTAATCCCTCGCCAGTGATGATCGCGCAACCCAGACGAAGACAAGTCGCCTTGTCGAAACATTGGTGCGACTTCCGTATTGAGGCTCCCCCTCAACCCTTATTCAGTAATCTATCATACCGTGTAGCCATCTTGTTTCCCTGGTTTTACCCTGAATAACATAGCGGAATTATTTTGTGCTGTTTTAAACACTGCGGTCAAGAATTTGAAATTGGGATCACCGATTCATGCATTTTCTCAGCGAAAAACTTATCAAGGACACATGCAGGCGACGAAGAAAATAAGATGACTGAAAAAGTGATCAATGTAGAGGTGTATTGCTTTGACGTACTACAGATGACACCAGGAGCTGCCAGTAGCAGTTTTTTTCTTTAACGGATTATGATGATGGTGGTGTTATAGGAAGGCGCGAATACCACTGACTTGACGTGAAGTTTTCTAAATGTGACACCACGTGAAGCAGAGGACCTGACTCCGGCGACATGATGCTTGGGAGGAAAGTTATTTTAGTCCATGAAATGCAAGAAAAAGACACATTGTGGCTGTTACTAATTGTGAAAATGGCTGGAATAAAGCAGTTATTAAATTCTAGTTCTGCCAGCTGTAAAATTTAACTTAGTGTTTATGCGAATTATTTTAGGAAAGTGCGGAAAGTTCCTTTTAGTTTTGATAATATTTTATAGTAGCTCTTATAGCAGCCTGTAGTAAAACTCTTCCCTCATCCCTCAGTATATAGTATGGCGTTGGGCACAATAATATATATATATATATATATATATATATATATATATATATATATATATATATATATATATATATATATATATATATATATATATATATATTTGGACAACTTATCTAGAAGTGTACGAATCGTTCGATTCATGTGACTGAATTCAGACTGGTCTTGAACTCACTTTCGTGTTAGTGCATCACCTTTATAGAATTTAACAACATCTGCGCTGTAGCGGAATTTAAGGCTCAAGTAAAAATGGTAAGGTCCACAGCCAGTACTATTATGCCTAATTGACAACATGCAGATAAAACTTAAGGATTAGTGACTGACAATAGCGAGGTTGGGTCAAAATATCAGGAGAATGCAGCATCACAGCCATAGCCTAGGCCCGCGGCTAAGGTCATTATGTTTTACAGAAATCAAATACTTACATGCTTTTCTATTTTCTTTATTTACAGCAGCTACCTGGAAACCTCCAGCCTGCCATAAACCACCATTCAAGAAAGGACCCTGCAGGGCCTCCATCCTTAGCTGGTCCTATGATGGACGTTCATGTAGATCATTTATCTACGGAGGATGTCAAGGAAATAAGAACAACTTTGACAGCTGTATGCAATGCATGAAGACATGCAATAGTAAGATGAATGAAAATCATTGTCACGCTAAAGATTCATCTTCACAGACTTCTGTCCCAGTCCTACTCATAAGAGAAACAGTACAAAGAACGCTCGAACGATCTGCTACTACTATTAATGAGACAGTAAGGCTTAATGTATGCTTTATGTGCAGCAGGTAATTAAAGGGAGGAGCCTGATGTTGGAATCGAGAAAAGCACCATGGACACCATTGGTAAACCAAAGTTTGTGGTCGCTCAAATGGAAGCAGAATTGTAAATTATCTCATTAATTGATGTCCGCAGCAGGCATACGATGTGAGCGCAGAAAATTGACGGCGGTGCTTTTTTACTAATTTAGTTTTGCGTGTAAGCGATCTACATCACATTCAGTAACCTAGTCCCCTTTATTAACAGGGTCAGTAGCAAGGCAAATATTTGGTTTATTGGCCCAAAACTAAGAACTGCTTGATCTCCGAGCCCTTCACCATGCAACCGATAAAATTTAGGCGGGCGTCATACCTTTTGAAGGTATGACGCGAGGGATTTCATGGCTGCTGACTGCTGCTGCCCTTACAGATCATCGTTACCATACTTCTAATTTGCTACTGGCATAATTAATTAATTGCTGTGTAAAAGAAAGAAACCATTACTAGCCTCATTAGACAAAAATTTCTCCAGCGTCGGCGTTTTCGACACTTGATGGCACCATGAAGATAGTTCGAAGCAGAAGATTTCTTGCTACCGAAGCTGTGAGTGGGGCAGCGGAATGCTGCAGACATATCTGTGTTTAGAAAAAGTTTTATTAGACATTAGACGTTCACGTTAGACATTCACATGAGCTGCGACAAATGACCAAAACAGGAAATACACATGATTAACAACAAAGGAAAGTGCGCATAATATACATCCTAAGGAACAAATACAACACAAATCAGTATTTACATACAGAATGTGGCAGAGCGCTCAGCTAAACCCCGACTTTATTGCCTCTGGCGAAGCCATTTTCTCGCAAGGGGATCACTGACGGACCTCCATGTTGTACCAGATTGCCTGTTTTCTCTATGAACGTTAACACGCTAGCGTCGTTCGTGCGGCGTTCCGTGTGGCGTAGTAAAATTTCGCTTTGTATTTAGCAAGCATCTGCTATTCAACTTGGACGCTAGTTTACGATAAAACGCCAAGCGACGACATATGTATCTCCGATTGTATGTCTTAGTAACCTAACCCCTTTACGCTGCCTATCACTCAGAGATCCATCAAGAGACATTGCTGCGTTCGGTGGGCGCTGTTAGAGAAGCAGAAACGTTAGATAGGACATCGGGATACCGGTCGCAGGATTCTTTGCTCCACAGCAGAAGTTGTGGTAAGCAGGAGCCATGGCAGGTCATCGCGCGAACGAGCCTTCATGCACGTCAGTGGGGCTAAGTGTCTCTGCTGAATGAGCTAGCATAGGACCGAGTTAATTGGAGGAAAAGGGGAGAGGCCTTCGCCCTGTAGTGGGTATAGTCAGACTGATGATGATGATGATGATGATGATGATGATGATGATGATGATGATGATGATTTACCACATCTTGGTCATCGTACATATTTTCATCAAGCATGAATATATGTGACCACGCCACGCAATTATGAAGTCCTGTTAAAAAATAATATGAAAATATCTTCTGTGCCTAGAGATAGTGTATCGTACTGCGAACCCAAGGCTCTCGGAGCGGTAAAATTCGATTTCAACTTCTTACCTAAAATAAAGAAGCTCGAGCTGGTAGCTCGTGCGATTTTGGATATGTCAGTGCTTCTGTTAGGTCATACAGCCTTCGATAAAAGTCTTCCCGGTCAACTACCACTTTTCATAAATACGCTCGTGAATTTCCGCTCGCAATTAAACCCAACGCCGACGACAGTTTTTTCTAGCGAACATGGTTCTAACGCTGTCCCGTTAATATAACATTGCTAGTCTGCCATATTTTGCAAGATTGTTACATATAAGTCATTGCAGAATGCAGAAGACAACGATCAACAACAAAGGCAGAAGACGAAGTGATACGCCACATGGACATACGCCAGCAGTACTTTAAGCAAGCCCTAGCGGAACTACCGGTCACTGAGCAGGAATGTTTAGCAGTGGTGTTCGGCATCGAGCGGTTTCGGTCGTACTTACGCGGCCGCCCATTCAGCATTGTAACCGACCACCACTCTCTCTGCTGGATTGTCAACCTTCGGGATCCCAATGGTCGTCTCGCGTGATGGGCCCTTCGTCTCCAGGAGTACACTTTCGAGGTGGTGCATAAGAGCAGCCGGCGCCATGCCGACGAAGACTGTCTATCACGTCTTTCCCTAGCCACCACTGTGTGCGACGCCGATAACTTTGACGACTACATTTCGGTTGTGATTGCAGAGGTTCGGTACTTTCAAGTGTTTAAATCAGAACAGCAAATAGATCCGAGCCTCAAGCCTCTACAACACCCCCAAACCCATCGGGATACCGGCCGTTTTTGCGTACGTGATAGTATCCTGTGGAAGAGGAACTATTCGTCAGTGGGCTAACGTTTACTACTTGTAGTTCCCAAAAGCCTCTATTTGTCTGTTTTGTGCGTACTGCTCGACGACACCATTTCTGGTCATCTCTGATTGGCTCGGACGTTCCGCCGTTCCCAAGAACAATTTTAGTGGAGTAAAATGCGAGCGACCATTGAAAAATATGTGTCCAGTTGCATACAATGTCAACGTCGTAAGCATCCCACAGTTGCTCCCTCTGGGCTGTTACATCCTGTGACAGCTCCCAGCGTACCCTTTGAGCAAGTCGGCATCGACCTATTTGTCCTATTTCCAAAGTCTTGCTTTGGCAACCGCTGGATTGTCGTTTGTGCCGATTACCTTACTCGCTTCTGTGAAACGGCGACTATTTCATCAGCTACAGCTCATCAAGTCTCTCTGTTTCTGCTCTGCTCAGTGATCTTACGCCATCGACCACCGCGGGTTATAATAAGTGACAGGAGCCGTCAGGTCACGGCGGATGTTGTCGAGGAGCTTCTGGGGCTGTGTGCAACGCATTTTCGCCACTCCACTCTCTACCACCCGCAAACGAACAGCTTGACAAAGTGCATAAACAAGATGTTGACGTAAAATGTACGTACCAGCTGATCACAAAAACAGGGATACAATCTTGGACGACATGCTTATGTTATCTTGAGGACGTCATTGTGTTTTCTTCGATCTTTGAGAGCCATCTCCATAGCCTTGATGCCATTCTTGGAGTCTTCTGAAGAACTGGCCTTCAGCTGAACTCGAAGAAGTGTAGCTTCGGCCGACATGATCTCAAGGCACTAGGACACTTTGTCGATGCCCGTGGCATTCAACCCCACCCCGACATATATCGTGCTGTGAGTGCATTTCCTACACCCCACTGTACCAGGAACGTGTGTAGTTTTCTTGGCCTCTGTTCCTATTTTCGGCGGTTTGTCAAGTTTGCGGATATGGCTCTTCCATTCACTTTTCTTCTGAAGAACGACGTTCCATTTTGCTGGGGCCAGGGCCAATATCAAGCCTTTTCTGCGCTTATTGCAGCCGTCACAAACCCGCCCGTCCTGGAATACTTCAACCCCTCAGCCCCAACGGGGATACGCACTGACGCCAGTGGTCACGGTATTGGTGTTCAGTTCAGTTCAGGCGTTCAGTCGTGTCCGACTCTTCGTGACCCTATGGACCATGTCACGCCACGCTTTCCGGTCTCTCACTATCTTCTTAACATCACATAGCTTCATCTGCAATGCCTCGAGAATGCCATCTAACCATCGCGTTCGCTGCCTACCCCTTCTCCGGCGACCCTCAACCTTTCCCAACATCAAATCTTTCTCCAGCGACTCCTCTCTTCTCATCAGATGACCAAAGTAGCTGAGCTTTAACTTTAGAATTTGACCCTCCAATGAGCAGTCAGGGTTTATGGTCGACAATATCGACTGATTTGATCTTCTGGCAGTCCAAGGAACTCTTAAGAGTCTTCGCCAGCACCACAATTCAAACGCGTCAATTCTTCGGCGGTCAGCCTTTTTCACAGTCCAACACTCGCATCCATACATCACAACTGGAAAGACCATAGCACGGGTTATACGGATCTTGGTTGGCAGACTAATGTCTCTGCTCTTTACTAGGCGGTCAAGGCTAACCATTGCTCTCTTTCCCAGATGCAGGCGTCTCCTAATTTCATGGCTGCAGTCTCCTTCCGAGGTAATCTTGGCGCCCAAGAACAGAAAATCTGTCACAGCTTCCACTTCTTGTCCATTCTCGCCCAAAAGCAGACGGGTCACAATCGCGTAATTGCTTATGCCAGTCACCTCCTCTCTACGGCTAAACGGAATTATTGATCCCAGAATGTGAGTGTTTATCCCTCGTGTGGGTCATTACAACGTTTCGGCCTTAATTGTTTGGCCGCCCGTTCTCCGTCGTAACCGACCACCACACCTTATGTTGGCTTTCTACACTGAAGGACCCCACTGGTCGTTTTGGGGCATTGGGCCTTGCGTTTTCAGGAGTACACTTTTTCTGTCATCCACAAGTCCGGCCGGCTGCACACTGATGCCGATTGCCTGTCACGCAACCCAGTAGATCCGCCGCCTGAATGCGAGCGTGGCAATGATTCCTGTGTGTAGTTCATCTCTGGCCTTTTAAACATTTTCCATGAGCAGCGCTTAGGTCCCAAGCTTTGCACCATTATCAACCACCTCAGCACAGATCACCCTGATGCTCCCCTTGCTTTGTGCTCCACAACGGCGCTTTATATAGGCGGAATATGCAACCAGGTGGCACAGAGCTTCTGCTCGTAGTCCCTGAGCACCTGCGTGCCACCGTTCTTCAGCAGCTCCATGACGCACCCACTGCGGCCATCGTTCAAAAGCGTCCGCCGGCGCTTCTTTCGGCCAGGGCTCTACCGCTCTGTTCGTCGTTACGTGGCTTCTTGTGACCGGTGTCAGCGACGGAAAAAGCCCTCGGCTGTGCTCGCTGCATCCCTGCAACCGATCGACATCCCAATGGACCCGTTTTCCCAAATTGGTCGTGATGTCCTCGGGCCTTTCTCTCTTTTTGCTTCGGGGAATAGATGGATTGCGGTGGCCAAGGACTATACTACGCGCTACGCTGTCACATGAGCAATACCCACCAGCAGTGCCACTGTCATAGCCGCTTTTCTTATCCATGATGTCATCCTGCACCATGGTGCTCCACGCCAGCTGCTCACTGACCGTGGCCTTTGCTTCGTTGCTTGAGTAGTCGACGAATTCCACCGGTAACGCTTCATTAAGCCCTATTTCACCACCGCTTACCATCCACAAACGAACGGCCTCGGAAAGCCTGAACTGCACGTCACGGACTTGCTGTCAATGTATGTATTGGATGACCACCGCAATTGGGATATTACTTTGCCATTTGTAACGTTCGCGTATAGTTCGTCCCGTCACGTACAGTGGGCTACTCACCCTTCTTTCTTCTATTATGCCGCGACCCTTCACTTCCGATTGACAGCGTACTGTCTCCCACCGCTAACGCCAGTTCCTACGTTCGCGACGCCCTCTCCCAAGCTGACGCTGCCCGTGTTATTGCTCGCCGCCAACTGGCTTCCTCCCAAATCGCCGCTTAAAAACAACATCATGATTCCTGTCATCCGGATGTCTACTACCTTCCGGGCTTTCTCGTCTTGCTTTGGACTCCCGCTTGTCGAGTAGGGAGAAGCTGTGCCGCGCTACACAGGCCCCTACCGTGTTTTACAGCCAGTCACTTCCGTGACATACGAGATCACCCTTGAGCATCCGCCACGGCAGTCCGCTATGCCGCGCACTAAGATCGTTCATGTCGCCCGCATCACTGTCAGCTCCTCTGCACTCTACAATAACGAGCCCCTCATTTCCCTTTCAATTGTATATATATATATATATCTTTGTGAGACTCATTTTTCTGGTGCCTGCGTGTACACCCAGCCACCGTCGCACTCCTCGTATCTTTCGTAAACGGACACGTGGTGTCCGCAGTGATAAAGCACTATATTCTTCAGGCACCACTGCTGAGGGCGATCTTGCTTCATCGGCTTGCTCATATCCATTAAGCAAGCAGCGTGCAGGGATTCACTGAAGCACTATCCAAGGCACATCCCTGCACTATCCATCCCTGTCATGGGCAGAGGCAGATGTAATGAGCTCAGTGATGTGTAGTTCCCGAGACTCGTAGCCGGTATGGCGTAGAAAACATACAAACATTTGTATCGAAGGCCTTAAATTTATGAATACGCATCACTGCTAAGTTGCCTGCCGACAAATGTGGCAAATTGGTTCCTGAAGAGCGGCGAGATCAGTAGCGGCTGACGTCGAATTATGTTCGAAGAGAATGAAGAGTCTTCTTCTGAGCGAGTATCGCAAAGGCTATGGTCCATACAGAGGGCGACAGAGATCCGTTAGTGTGTATGTGAATATATTATTGCCATTGTGACCAGATGTACGCGAGAACATAGTGTAAGAAGCATTTCAGGTGAAAGAGCGAGCCACGCCAGCCACACAGTGACAAATCTCCAACATTTATACCCTCTTCACTCCAGCGCAATCACGGAGAATGCAATGATAGGAAATGCAGCTCAGCAGGCCCGGAGCTTTATGTCTATCAAAATATGTTTGGGCCTTACTGTGTTCATCAAAATGTTTGTTGTCAGATAGTGTTGCGACTGGCAAGAAGACCTACTGCGTGCGTTTAGGCCAATTGCTGCCCTGAATGCAATAGAAATTGGAAAAAAAGTAGTTTGTGCACCGATGCAACTAGGGATATGCAGGGTTTGCGATGCGAAAAAGGGTCTCTCCTTGCGACTCCGAAAGAACAAGATCGCTTCAGTATATTGCATAACGCAATTCTATGTAGAGACCAAGTCTTGCAGGTAACAGACTACGTGCGTGAAAAATATTTTGAAGCAAAGTAAGCCATGAAGATTGGTAATTGCAGTTTTAAGGAACATGTGCTCGTTAGTTAAGGTATGATGCGATAGCAAGCCGTATAAACGTGGCTGCGTGGTCTAGAGGACACCTGAATGGAAGGGTCCTGGTAGGTTATTTCTGATATCCCTCTCCTATACAAAATGAGAGGCCCGAATTGGCAGTTTCTTTCGAAAGTAGCATCAGGAAACCCTACAACAAGTCACTGCGCAGCCATGTCAGCTACCAGTTACCGTCAGCCAGCGCCATGCTCGGATTTTTTATTCACAACTCCTCCAACGCCAGTATTTATGGTGAACACTATGGTATCATGTTAAAAGGCTATAGACGATCATGAGTCCACCTGAAGCAGGCACGAAAAAGCTTTCCTCCCTTTCTAATGAAGTCCTAAGAAATAACCTTAATGCCTTAAATATTCCTGAAGGAAAAAGGCAACAGCCATAAGGGAAGGAAATGCAGCTGCTAAAATCAAGACAAAAGA
This sequence comes from Amblyomma maculatum, assembly GCF_055883805.1. Classification (NCBI taxonomy): domain Eukaryota; kingdom Metazoa; phylum Arthropoda; class Arachnida; order Ixodida; family Ixodidae; genus Amblyomma; species Amblyomma maculatum. Next base: position 13,957 of record NW_028146837.1, on the reverse strand, counting down.
AGCAGATGGAACACGGAGCGTTGGCTGCAACTCTATCTGCTTCTTCGGATTCGCAGCCCATCAGCGTGCTCATTCTTGAGGAATAACAACATTTAATACGAAAGCATTTCTTGGCTTATCAGTGCTGACACCAGACATGTCACCACAAGCTGTGTACAAGACGTGTGGACAGAGTGCCGCCTCATTCTGCTTAGTCATTAATGAGAAAACTAAAGATTATGTCCGTGCCAAGACTCAAATCACTATTGTTTCGTGTCCCAGTTGAGAGCACTAACCCTTGCTCTATACTTGCTTTTCTTTACTGTTATTTCCTTGACGACGAGACCATGTAACAGCAAAAGTCGCTACAATACAAAATTAGAATGATTCAAAATACGAAATAGTATGATTCAAAATTAAACAATGCAATGAAATAAAATGCAATATAAAACAAATTATTGTCCCACTAAACTATAAACGTCCAGCTGACAGTAAATACTCCAATTTCTTCTTATGTTTTAGTTTCCAAAATATGACTGCAGTTCCTTCACTGCACACTCTCTCGATCATATGGCTCTAAATACACATACACATAGTGATCACTATAAAGCCCCCTATCGCATATGAAGAGCATTTAATCACGGTGCACAGGAAAATATGCAGAAGTTCAACTAACCTTGAACCAAGTGAACCAAGTGCCACTATTGTTATACTTCGTCCACATTTGGTAGTGCCATTTCGATCTTGGATTGCTTCCTCCGTTAGTAGGCTTCTCGGTAACGGGCTATTTTGGCTCCTCGTTGTTTGGTGGTCTCGGCAGTCCATCTGGCATGGCTGCGGTCTGTCTTAATTGAGATGGCGTATGAGTACGACCTATTTACCAATGGTTGATTAAGGAGCTGTTCTGGTGGAACTTCATGAAGGCGACAAAGATTAATACACAGCCCGATAGTGTTTTGCAGTTTTACATGAGGCGTGATCAGCTGCGGTGATATCATAATGTGTTCGTGTCTGAGCATGATGATGAAGACGGCAGTATTTCACCTCGCTGCACAGCGCGAGGTGAAGACGATGTTTGCTGCGCCGTGCGAGGTGAAACAACATGCGACTAACGAATACATGGCGCAATTTGTGGAATGCTTGAGGTACTACGGGCCGGAATAACATTACACTAGCAAATGAACGCAGTAGAGCCAACGCACTAAAATTGAGAACTTAAGCATTAGAAATCTAAAAACAAAATGCGAACATTTAGTCACAAACGATCTCATATTGCTGTGTCGTATACTGTGGATTACGACGAATATTTTTGCTAGGTTGGTGCTAGAAAATTTTGAAAGTGAGATCAAGTTGTGGTCTTTCGGCCCGACTACCTGTCGGTAAGAGAATTTGAGGCTATGTTTAGGACACAACTTATTGAGTAGACTCTTAAGCACGGAAAACTTCAGGAGAGAGCCTTATTTTTAGCAAAAATGCGCTAAAGGCCTCGGTATTAAAAAAAATCTGGCTTTGGCTTTACCGGCAATGAAAGGAAGCCTCATGACTCTGCCTATTGCTGGTGACAGTTGGCTGGAGACATGGCTGCGCACTGTCCTGTCAATGAGCTTTAAGACTTTCGCGAGATTATGTGATCCGGCTGAGCTGGGAGGAGCAGCCAGCTCGGGAAGCTGTTTCAGGCGAGGTAGGCTGAGAACTGAATCCAGGCCTCTTAGATTTCAGTCAGACAGCGTATCCCTGTGCCCTACAAGCCCATTCGTAAGACTTAATAAAGCGGAGTTTTATATCGGTCAGGGGTCACCTTTCGATAAATACCTTAGCCTATGAATGTTCAGTAATTATCTGCAGTACAACATAGGGGAAAATTAGATCTATTAACAAGGGATAAAAATTGTATGCACGGGAGCAAGGATCCGAAACGGGAGTCATAAGTGGCAGTTATTAAAACCGCCGCGTCAGGCAGCAATGGGGGACCTTAAGTGTCATGAATTTTTTTTATTTAATACTTGAGTCGCACCCTATGAACTCTTCATTCCAAAAACCGACCTATTAACGACACAAACATAATGACAACGTTCTGCTTACAATGCAGCGGAAGCGTTGTCGGCTTACAGCTGAGAAGTAATGTGTGCCTTTGCGATGTAGAAGTCTGCTTACATGGTCAGACATCGACTGAACAGACAGGTTTCTTGAGTGACGAGAGCACATCAGATGGCCTATTTAGAAGGACCTGCTAACTCGAGGTCCTGAATCCTGGTGAGACGATGAGGGAAACAACCTTCGAGGGCAGTTATTTTTTAGGCCGACACGTTGCTCCTTGGTCACGCAACCCAGGTCGTGTGACTTGGTTGGGGTATTATAGCTATTACAGGTGGTCTTTGCCACATTCTGAAAGTCTATGTGGGCATTCTGGTTTGTAAAATAATAGAGACACAAAATTATGGGATTACTGACCATTCGAGTGGCAAAGCGCGTGTATGCGAATGAAGGTCCGCGAGTAGGAGCACAATCAGGAGCCATTGAGGCTGTAAATGCGACGTTCAAGTGCTTCCCATAATTTTCAACTCCAACGTGTTCTGCATATTTTACAACGTGTTATAAATCTAGATATTAATATTAAAATTACAGTTTATTATTGAATAATACATAAAATTGCGAATCAATACGGCATCTGTTTTGGTATGTATTGTGGATAATATACGATGCTCGTGTTTATGTCATTCAGTAATGTTATGGTGCTTATTCTTACTACGACGTGAAAGTCTTCTTGAAGTGCACTTTCGAGACTTAGCGGTGTACCTTTTCACATTTTTATAAACTGAAATGCATCCTTTTTTGCTTGCATGAATGATTGCGTATGTTCAGCTAAGTTCTAGGAGGTAGGTTGATTCTGTGTGATTCTTTAAAATCAGAGTATTCTATATGCAGAATGTGCTGCGCTAGATGTGGTCATTTTTTGCTTCAATTTTGTGACACTAACCAATTCATTATTGACTTTAAGTCTATAAAAAGATTTAAGCATTCTTGCGTTTCACATTGCGCGAGTGCATTTATGTGCTAGTGTAAATCGCAGTTGGTATCATTCGCCCTGTGAGACGTGATTCAAAGCTTGAGGTAATGAAACTTGATCGCCAAATGTTTATGATGAAATACAAAGTGTGCAGCGTAATAAAAGCAGGCAAACGTCTCGCGTATCCATGGCTTCCAGAATTTGTGTTTGTGTTATAAACAAAAACGAATAGTGCAAAAAGTCTGTTGTATTGACAAACATGCATTTTTTTTTTTGCTTTTTTTTCCAAGGACCGCTGACAGACAGAAAGCGAAGGGCTTGCAAAAGGCTGACTGAGGAAGCCAGGAGGAGGTATCGGCCGCAGGGTGGAAGATATTCAAATTTCTGATTGCAAAGAATCCACAGCGAAAAGAGTCTGTACTTTGCTAGAGTCGCATACCCCTGTCCTCGTGGGAAATATATATCGCCAGAATAAACCTCTTTGCGGTTGAGCAGATTTTGTGGTATTTTCACGTCAAAACTCAAGCTCATGCATTGGCTAATCCCCGATCGAACAAGCCAGTACAGCGGACAACTACATCTATCCAGTCTACCTGCGCCATTGATTCCACACCTGAATCTCCTACTGCAACGATAGCACACCTCGCCTGGAAGACTCAATGTGCACTATCCCCGCTGTGCAGTGAGTATTTGAAATGCTTTGCACTCCTTTTTCTCATCTAGGAGCAATATGCCGAAATTGCCTTCTAGAGTTGTGATTGGAAGATTTTAAAAGATAATACATACACGCGTATGAAGAGTATAAACGTGGTTTGCTTGAGTGTCAAGGCTCAAAATAAAAAATGAATGCCATTTAATAATAGGCCTTGTTTTCTAGTGTAAAATTATGTTTCTTTTGATAGAACCCAATACTGTTTTTGAGGCAACCCAGTATTTGCTTATGAAAGTAATGACATAATAAATCAACTTAGAAAATTATAGCTCGGAGCACATGTTCTTCTATTCGCTACTTCTCACTACGTAGCTACCCACTGACACGCTTGCCTCAGCCGCAGCTAAAACGGTACGAATTAAGAAATAGTTTTGGGATCTGCACTTACATTTAGCCTCAAAGAACCGGAACTTTATTCATGAAGTATCGCATTGTTTTCAACCACCTTAATTTTTCTTTTCTAAAATGGCAGATATAAAACACTTTTCTTGAAAATGCTGTAAATATTTGCTACCGAGAATTATTTACAAGCGCATGCGCCCTTTTTATTTACTCCGATGCTTGAAACTGCGAACGGAGAGCACGATGGTGATATCGCATCGGCAAAAATGCTCTACCGAAAGATGTAGCCGGGCAATAGTTACACAATTTTAAAGTCGAAAAGCGTTCATTTTAATTCGATTGGTGCATAGCGCTAAAAAGACAAGGACACAGCGAGACACACAGGACGGACACATGAACCATCACCAACTCGCCCACGCTTCCACTCTTGCGTTCATTTTAGTTTCCCCATTTAAGGCTCTTACGAGACAGAGACCTGCGCGCTCTTGACGAACGTTTGAGTGCACGGCTTTATAGAAGACGTTGAAAAATGTGTGGCGCCATCAAGAGAAAAGACCTAAACGAGCTACACATATTTACAGATTCTCATAACTGCTGGAGATGACACCGCAGGACAAGATGTGTGTTTCTAGCGGAACGGGCAGCAGCTTCCAACAACTGCTCAACATGTGTTCCTGAGCTGCGCTAACGACTATAGTTTCACGTTGAAAACACGCACTGGATGATAATAAACACAAATGAAACCTGCAGCAAATTCACCCTCTATGGAAACCCCATCAAAACATCATAATACAAATACCTTTACTCTAAGCGACCGACTCAGATTTCCAGAAAAAAGAAGCAATGAATTCGAAACCACACGTACACTTTAAAAACAAAGTGTAAGCGAAATTCAAAAACGTACAACACTAAACCAGATGTTCGGTGACGAGAGACGGTCTCGAAGGATATCAGTCCTGCTGAAGAAACTGTGCGGCGCGCGGCAATGGCAAAAAAGTGAAGCCTCGTAGTACAGATGCAGAAAGGGGTGCTTTCTTTACAACGCAACTCCACCATGGACTATTGGATGTAGAACCAACGTGTGGCTTATGCAGAGCACCGAAAGAGACCCTCCTCCACGTCCTGCCGCAATGCCCACGTCTTCCCGATGATCCCCGATCACGCACTCTGGCCTAAAGCTTAGCGCTTCACGGGGGCTCCGAAGAGGGCGGAGCCTCACACGCCGAGGCCACGAAACGAGGCCCCGGCTTCAGTAGTGGAAACGATTGTGCAGGCGCGCCCAAAGCCTGGCAAGAAACCTAGCGCAAATCCTGCCTTGCTAAAGCCGAACGTTTGAAAGGTTTGTTATTTTATTAAACTGCCCGCACATTGAGTTATTCGTCAAGGTGGTAGCTACAATTAAAGACAGTGTTGCGGTGGAAACCCTTCGATACATGCTGTGTCCCAAACAAAACGCTTGAGACTAAGACCCCGGAAAACGAAATTTGTCACAGAATCATTATTGGTTGCTTAGGCTTTATAGTCACATCTTATTGGAGTAAGAATATCCCTTCAACTTTCAAGATGCTGCAATGTTCGAACTGCACCAAAAGGCGCCTTCTCGGAAACGTTTTCTCAGGGCCAGGATTTCATGCATATTTGTTACAGATTAGAACATCAATGTGAAAAAAAAGCAGACGCTCTGCAATTGGTGTCGCATAAAGCTTCGAAGTCGCAGAAATGAAATATATGACGGTTTTAAACAGTGACTGAATGCTGTCCACAACATGCAACTTGACAACGTCTAGAATAAGAGCTCCCCCCCCCCCCCCCCTTGTCCCCTATCAAAAAAATTTATATTTCTGTAAAGCGCATATTACCTTAACAATCACACAGAGAAACTTCAAGAGAGCAAGAAGGAAGCACACAAAATGTCACATCAGGGGATATGTTTGACATGGGCAATAAATCATCATCATCATCATCATCATCATCAGCCTGATTATACCCACTGCAGGGCGAAGGCCTCTCCCATATCTCTCCACTTAACCCGGTTCTGTGCTAGCTGCATCCACTTGACCCCTGCGAACTTCTTAATCTCATCCGCCCACCTAACTTTCTGCCGCCCCCTGCTACGCTTTCCTTCCCTTGGAATCCAGTTTGTTACCCTCAGCGACCATCGGTTATCCTCTCTTCGCACTACATGTCCTGCCCATGTCCATTTCTTCTTCTTAATTTCCACTAGAATGTCGTTAACTTGAGTTATTTCTCTGACCCACTCTACACGCTTTCTATCTCTTAATGTTACCCCTACCATTTTTCGTTCCATAGCCCTCTGGGTTGTCCTCAACTTAATTAGAACTCTCTTGGTTAGCCTCCACGTTTCAGCCCCATAGGTGAGTACAGGCAAGATGCAACTGTTGTATACTTTCCTCTTGAGCGATACCGGTAAGTTGCTAGTCATAATCTGCGAGTGCTTGCCAAATGCGCTCCATCCCAATCTTATTCTTCTTGTTATTTCCTTTTCATGGTCCGGATCTGCGGTTACTACCTGTCCTAAGTAGATATATTCGCCTACTACTTCCAGTATTTTGCTTCCTAATGTAAACTCCTGTTCCTTCCCGAGGCTGTTGAACATTATCTTAGTCTTCTGCATATTGATTTTCAAGCCTATCTTTCTACTTTTCCTGTCTAGGTCATCAATCATTATTTGCAGTTCATCTCCCGAGTTGCTTAGCAAGGCAATGTCATCAGCAAATCGCAGATTACTGAGGTATTCTCCATCTAGCCTTATCCCTAACTGTTCCCATTCCAAGTCTCTGAATACTTCCTCTAAACAAGCTGTGAATAGTACTGGGGAGATTGTGTCTCCTTGCCTAACACCTATCTTTATGGGAATTTTGTTACTTTCTTTATGCAGAACTATGGTTGCTGTGCAGCCACTATATATATCTTCCAGCACTTTCACGTACGGCTCGTCTACCCCCTGATTTCGCAATGCCTGCATCACCGCCGAGGTTTCAACTGAGTCAAATGCTTTTTCGTAATCAATGAATGCTATGTATAAGGGCTGGTTATATTCCGCGCATTTTTCTATCACCTGATTGATGGTATGGATATGATCGATAGTAGAGTACCGTTTCCGAAACCCTGCTTGATCCTTTGCTTGATTGCAGTCTAAGGTTGCCCTGATTCTATTAGCGATTACTTTAGTAAATACCTTATACGTAACAGACAGTAAGCTGATTGGTCTGTAATTTTTAAGGTCCTTAGAGTCCCCTTTCTTGTGAATGAGGATAATGTTTGCATTCTTCCATGCTTCCGGTACCGTCGATGACACCAGGCACTGCGTATACAGGGTGGCCAGTTTTTCTAGCACGATATCCCCCCCGTCCTTCAGCAAATCTGTAGTTATCTGATCCTCTCCAGCTGATTTCCCCCTTTTCATAGTTTCTAGTGCTTTCTTGACCTCGTCCTTCGTCACTGGTGGAACGTCTGACTGTTTTTCCCTACCGCCAATCTCATTACGGTCCTGACTACTTTGGCTACTGTAGAGATCTGTATAGAACTCCTCGGCTACTTTGACTATCTTGTCCATATTAGTGATGACGTTGCCCGCCTTGTCCCTTATCGCATACATCTGGTTTTTGCCTATGCCCAATTTCTTCTTTACCGCTTTAAGGCTTCCCCCGTTCTTTACAGCATGCTCAATTTTCTCCATGTTATACTTCCTTATATCGGCCACCTTGCGCTTATTGATTAGCTTTGATATCGCGGCCAATTCGATCTGGTCTGTTGGATTGGAAGCTTTCATACTCTGCCGTTTCTTAATCAGATCTTTCGTCTCCTTAGACAGCTTACCGGTATCCTCTCTAACTATCCTACCGCCTACTTCTACCGCGCACTCAGTAATGATATCTCTGAAATTATTGTTCCTTGCCTCTAGGGTAATGTCGCCATCCTCAGTTAGAGCTGAATACCTATTCTGTAGCGAGATCCTGAACTCTTCTGCCCTCCCCCTCACCGCTAATTCGTTGATGGGTTTCTTTCTTACTAATCTATTGCGTTCCTTCTTCAGATTTAGGCTAATTCGGGACCTCACCATCCTGTGGTCACTACATCGAACTTTCCCGATTACCTCTACATCCTGCACAATGGCGGGGGTTGAACACATTATGAAGTCGATTTCATTTTTAGTCTCTCCGTTAGGACTTTTCCATGTCCATTTTCGGTTCTTCCGTTTGCTGAAGAAGGTATTCATGATTCGTAAGTTATTGCGCTCTGCAAACTCAACTAGTAACTCCCCCCTGCTATTCCTAGAACCAATGCCATAGTCACCTACTGCCTTGCCTCCTGCCTGTTTTTTCCCTACCTTGGCATTGAAGTCGCCCATTAGTACAGTATACTGCGTCTTTACTTTTCGCATTGCCGATTCTACATCTTCATAGAAGCTTTCAACTGCCTGGTCATCATAACTACATGTAGGTGCATAGGCCTGTACAACCTTCAGTTTATACCGCTTATTAAGCCTAATTACGATGCCTGCAACCCTCTCATTAATACTATAGAATTCATCTATATTACCCGCTATATACTTATTGACAAGGAAACCTACTCCTAGTTGTCGCCTCTCTGGTAAACCTCGATAACACAGTACATGCCCATCCTTCAGTACAGTATATGCCTCATTCGGCCTCCTAACCTCACTAAGCCCTATGATATCCCATTTCATGCCCTCTAGTTCCTCTAACAGCACTGCTAAACTAGCTTCACTAGCTAGGGTTCTAGCATTAAACGTTGCCAGGGTCAGTTTCCAATGGCGGCCTGTCCAGCGGAGCCAGGCTTTCTTAGCACCCCCTGCTGCGTCACAGGTCTGACCGCCGCCATGGTCAGTTGTTCCGCAGCCGCTGGTGACTGAGGGCCGGGGTTTTATGGAGCTTATCATAGGAGGTTGTGGCCAATTACTGCACCAGGGTGGCCAACTCCTGTTCTGGTGAGGGAGTGCGTTGCCGGAGGTGTTCACCGGCATCAGGTCGCACCCCAAACCTGTATATGCAATTCCATCGACACGCGGATTTTTTTTTTTTTGTCATCCGGTGGATAATTGCGCGGCACCGGGATTTGAACCCCGGTCCTCTTGCATGCGAGGCGGATGTTCTAGCGCTACGCCACCGCTGCACTATAATGGGCAATAAATAATGTCCGTTAGTTCGCCAAAAGTACACCTGCTGCTCAAAGCAAAGTTTTTCTTCCACTCTTAGGAGAACAATACATGTAACGCATGCTTCGGTGCTTGCTGCGTGGAAGCAAAAAACAGCGGCAAACGAAACGTATCGTTAATAAGGAATGCGAGTGATAAACCGGCTCGCTCTGAACGCAGCAAAAGAGATGAGTAGCAATGTCTAAATGCACGGCGGAACTTTCAAATTTTTCAGGCAGCACACATGCATCAACGTTTTTAATATGTTATTGCAGAAGAATTGCTACACATACCCTTGTACTTCGCGGAGGTGGCCGTGAAGTCTTCTTCGAGCCACTGAAAACTCGCCGTCAGGGGGCTTTGAACCCAGGCCGAGGTAAAGATATCCGCTTCACTGCGCACTCTGTTCGACCACTGCGCTATTTTTGCAGCTTGTTAATTTACATGCTAGCTGCGAGTTTTTCACGCAGAGTTCCGAATGTCGTCGTGCCCATCTCCAATCACAAGGATGTGCATGAAGCGCCTTAGTAAAGCATTTTGTATTGTCTTGAAAGTTTAAATCACGCTTTAAATACATAGCTAAACATTGCAAGTCACGACAATGCGAAGCTGAAAGGAGAAAATTGCGAATTGTCTGAATAGTGCTTCTTCATGTATAACAGTTCTTACTAAAGCAATGAATTTGACAGATTCCAAAACTCTAAAATCGTAAACTGCTCTTAACACTTACAAAACTAATCCTGACGTAAAAATGTGTGAACGTTAGTGCTGCGAAAATAGTTGCCGCTGTGGAAACTGGTCTTTCCTTTTTCTGTAGATTACTTTGAAGAAATAGAGACCGGCAACATAACCCTTTGCCTTCAGTCAATGGTGGTCGACATAACATTGCCACGTGCCTAGGAACGCGCGGCCTCCGCGCTTGACCGCAATGACGACGAAGCGGCTGTTAGCGCGCAATGAGCGATCTGGCTCAACCGGGATCGAAAAAAAGAACGCTTCTTGTGCCTCTCTGTACGTCCGTACGTCTGCACGACATTACGCCTACTCGCACGTCCCTGCCCCTCTGCATGACCCTAAACCTACTCGCATGTCTGCGGCTGCTTGGATTGTGACAGTATCATAAGTTGAAGGCTAACGCAGTACTCTCTTCCTTGCATTTCGAAAAGTCAGGTGCGCACTGTAGCAATAATTCCCCAGGCTAGTGAGAAGCAGACAATGGCTACCTATATTATGAGCTCAATATATTTTTTTTACCAGCAACAAACACAAAGAACACAATGAGCAGCATCTCTACACTTCAAAAAAAAAAAACGGAGCTTAAGCAGCATGCGAAATAAGCTGATATTTAATAAAAGAAAAGCTTGAATAATAATATGCCTTTTCCGCAGATATGAAACGTTAACTTATCTGCTAGTGAATTTAGTGTTTATGCATACCTCAGTAATTTCGGGGGAATCTCAATCCTTTGATTTAGGATTTTTTCGTTTTTCGTCTGCACAAAAGGTGCCCAACACCTCCGACGCCATATTAGACGAGAGCTGGAAACAAATGACGATGGGGGGGGGGGGGGGGGGGGGGATGTACATATTTTAACAGCTAGAACAGCAAGACCAACGACATGGAGCTGGCTACTCCTTTGGATAGCCTAGGATGCAAGGCGTCTAAATTTATTTCATCGCAATTTTCCAGGCCCTGAAGACCGGTTTTAGCCTTTCTACATTCCGGTCCTCATTTTAAATCGCCCATTCATAACAAACACACTGATTAGGTTACAAACTGCTTTGCACATCTTCCAATTTCTGTGAAGTTAATAACTCTCTCCTTAAAACACACAGTGAAGACATTCTTCCTCGCTATACGCTGACGAGTAGCCAACATCAGACTCGGCATTCCGGGAATGACCTGCAAAAAGGCTATGTGACATGCATGGTATGTAACCCACTTCCCACCTTTCGATTTCCACTATCGCTTCCTTACTATTCCTTTATTTCAGGTGCTTCAGATATTAGATACCAATAGCGGGCCTGAAAAACACCTTTTCCTTCTTTTTTGACGTTTGTTTATTTAATAAGTAACCAGTTACTACTACTACTACTACTACTACTACTACTACTACTACTACTACTACTACTACTACTACTACTACTACTACTACTACTACTACTACTACTACTACTACTACTATTACTACTACTACCACTACTACTATTCAGCCGTCGTGCTTTGGACTGAGCTATCTCGGAAGGCTAGCAGGTGAGATGATGTTGAGAAATTGAAATCGCTAACGACTGGATGTAGAGTGCTGTTCTGAAGGATGCGGATATCCACTGAGGTGGAATAAATGTGTACTAGGAAAACAATTACATAACAATAATTCAAACAACACTATGGAAGTGCTTCCTGAAAATGCAGTTGGAGCCCACCGCTGCGTTTGCAACGTTATGCGTTCAAACCAATCCAAAACCATAAACAGGCAACTCATAGAACTAAATAAATGACAAAGGTTCAACTATCCTTGGTTAGCTTCTGGGCAAGGGGATAATCTGTTTTCTCGTTGTTCGATAGTCCCAACAGCCCGTATGGCGCGGCGGTCGTTGGTTCTTCTGCGCAACGACAATTTTTTTTTTCGCGCCATCTGGTGTATTCGCGGAACACTACATCCGTGTACCTCGCCTGCACTCGCTTACACTCACCAAAATGCCTATGGCGTATTCTAGAGCCCCTCTAGTTTATTCAGAGGCATTAGCGTATTCACCTAAGTTATATAAAGGAGCGTCGCGGATGAAAATTTACGGAGAAGATGCTCGCTGCACAGTGTGAGTGTGCTGCAATTGGAACTTGATGAAGAGGACAATGTTTGCTGCACAGCGCCGCAAATGCGTATTTCAGTTTTACGTGATGCGTGATCGGCTTCAGCGAGAGCATAGTGCTCGCTTGCCTGGCCCGGGGAAACTAATATGCGCATTGCGGCGTGGGTTAGCAACACAATAGATGCAATGATACTTTCGACGCATCTGTGGTGAGGCGTTGAAGATTCTAGAGCATGCGCAATACGTAGCCAACGCGTACCCGCCGGAGTGGCGCTGTGGTTAAGGCGCTCAACAACTGTGCCCAAGGATGCGGGATCGAATCCCGGCCTCGGCGGCCACTTTAGTATTAGGGCGAAAAGCTAAGCGCTCATGTGTTGTGCGATGTCAGTGCATGCTAAAGAACACCAGGTGGCTAAATTTCGGGAGCCCTCCTCTACGGCGTCATTCATTGCCTGAGTCGCCGCTTTGGGACGTTAAACGCCAAAACTAAATCCAGGCATACCCAACGCAGATTAATGACCTTGGAGAATGAAGACGACGATGTTTGCTGCACAGAAGGGTCAAATGTTTGAGCCGGGGGATTTCGAGGTTTGGCATGGGAAAAGCAAAATGTTTGGAGTCGGAGGACTTGGAGGTTTGGCATGGGAGAAGCAAATCTCAAGCTCTTCCAACTGGGTGATAACACTTGCTTTTTGGGGATTGCTTAGCCCGAAGCAAAAGAAGCCAAGCGTATATCGCTCTTTCCATCGGCATGAGCGATGTGCATGCTCAATCGCTCTTCGAATTTTCACTTTTCTTCACTTTGCTGTGGCTCGAGCCGGAAATCGACTCTCGCCCGATATTACACGGAAATACGGAAGTCCTACTTAAACCATTTTTTGCTTCAAAGGCTAGCGCACATAGTTTACCATTCGACCAGCTTTGATATACCGAATGGGTGCAGTCTGCAGGCGGAGCCCTTATACTCTTCACAAGCTTGTATTTGAAATGATGATATATACACCAATTTAAGCAGCGACGATTTTCAGGCTTAGCTTAAACGACCAGTACCCTGGGTATGTGTAAGGGAGGAGGGTGATGCACTGCCGATAGTGGGCTACTGCTGTGGCGATCGGTAAGATTATCGTCCATCACATATTTTAATCACTGAATATGGAGGAATTTGGAGAGCTCTTACAGCTGTCCTTTAAATATGTTATGTTACACTTTATGACTGTGTTCCTTTGGTATGCAATTTAACTTATTTTGAAAGAGTGCATTACTTGGGGCTGTTTTCTCTGTACACTTGTCTCGATAGTCATGGTCGTTGTCAGGCAATAATATCCCGTTTTGTTGCACCATAGCAGCCAGGTGTACGTCTTAAGAAAGAAAAGAATGAGGAAAAACAATTCAATGAATACAAGCAAATAGAAAAAAGAAATAATGCAAACAGAAAGTAAACAATTTGCGAAAGAACAGACACTGCCCGCCTATTGTCTATGATCATCATCGGCATAGAGAGGGTCTACAACGGTGCTTGCACTCTGTTTCAAGCGCTGTCAAACCTATGTATTGATGTAAGAAGAATAGAAACACATGAACGGGTTGACGTCATATCCTTTATTTCTGGGCGATGCGAGCGTTGCCAAAACCAGACAAATATGCCTTTATGTGTGGTTACGTTTTCACGTCTTAGTTCCTGCGCTTAGATGCCTTTGTGTAGTGGTCTCCGAAGCGAGCCTTCTTTTAATATTTCGCAGGTTTGAATCTGCAAAGATCATATCCTGCCCACCTATTGTCTACGATTATCATCGGCACAGAGAGGGTCTGCAAAGGCGCTAGCACCCTATTTCAGGCGCTGTCAAACCTATGTATTGGTGTAAGAAGAATAAAGAAAACGTGAACGGGATGACGTCATATAGTTTATTTCTGGGCCATTCGAGGCGTTG
>NW_028146836.1:0-70241 GCF_055883805.1 Amblyomma maculatum | reverse complement strand
CAACGAAACAGTCGTCGCGAATCAGTTTCGCTGAAACAGTGCCGGCTGAATTGCATAATCTTAGTAGCCACCGTTTTGTTCAGTCGCCACTTTGAATATTGGTGTTGAACTGAGAAAGGGCCCCTCTCATTTTTTTTTTTTTGCTTTATTTCTTGAACAAAGCGGGCGCTTTCTCGGTACTTCACTGTAGGTATATATGCCGAGTGGTCTTTCACATGCTAAATACAATGTGCTATATAATGAAGACACCGATTGAGGGCTTGATAATAAAGCCACTAGCAGAGTCCATATGCTCGAACGATGATTCGTAAGAAAGCAGCAAATGGGAGCCATTGACCCTTTTATTGTGCCATACCCTTTACAGTGGAGTTAAGAGCACCCCAATATTTTTCATTTTCCCACAAAGCTTTGAAAGGTCAAGTTACGTCTAAAGTGCGGGGCAGCATCTGTTGCGATCACACAATACTGCGATTCGAAAAGAAAATATACGAAACGTGCGAATGCGTTTACGTTTACGTTGCAAATATCATTCCTTAAGCAAGTCCAAAGCAAATATGGTGTCTTCTGAAAGGTGTCGGGTACAGAAAAGACACTGTCCTTAAAAGGTTGCCACAAACCGGTTGGTGTGGCGAGATGCTTTCTCTGACATTGCGAAGTTCACACTTTATAATAGATCAAGTTTTCTTGTTTACAGAGACTCCAGCGTCTTATAGTATGCGCATTATAAAATATTAGTCAAAGTCAGCCGTTTTAAAATAATGTCCAAAGAAACACTGAGGTCTTTTAAACCACGAAAACCTTATGTCGAAGGTGAGTCTCTTTATAAAAAGCCCTAAAACTAATATTTCTGTAATATTTCATAGTTCAGCAAGTTTTTACATCCAATTCACATCTCTAGGAGTGACCTTACTGAAGGTTATTTATACATGACGAAGTAAAGTCTCCATGTTCCATTAAACCCTGCATAACATTGTAGTGGTTATTCTCTCGCGAAAATTCTAGTTGGTCGGCAGGGTCATAACGTCTCAGCTACACTAAACTGTGTGGTAATTGCAAATGTGCCAAAACGTTCAAGTTCAGCGTGGCTAGGTGCGTGTGATCATCATCATCATCATCATCTTCAGCCTGATTATACCCACTGCAGGGCGAAGGCCAATCCCATATTTCTCCACTTAACCCGGTTCTGTGCTAGCTGCATCCACTTGACCCCTGCGAACTTCTTAATCTCATCCGCCCACCTAAACTTCCACCGCCTCCTGCTACGCTTTCCTTCCCTTGGAATCCAGTTTGTTACCCTCAGCGACCATCGGTTATCCTCTCTTCGCACTACATGTCCTGCCCATGTCTATTTCTTCTTAATTTCGACTAGAGTGTCGGTAACTTAAGTTATTTCTCTGACCCACTCTGCACGCTTTCTATCTCGTAATGTTACCCCTACCATTTTTTGTTCCATAGCCCTCTGGGTTGTCCTCAACTTAAGTAGAACTCTCTTGGTTAGCCTACACGTTTCAGCCCCATAGGTGAGTACAAGCAAGATGCAACTGTTGTATACTTTCCACTTAGCGATACTGGTAAGCTGCTAGTCATAATCTGCGAGTGCTTGCCAAATGCGCTCCATCTCAATCTTATTCTTCGTTATTTCCTTTTCGTGGTCCCGATCTGCGGTTACTACCTGTCCTAAGTAGACATATTCGCCTACTACTTCCAGTATTTCGCTACCTAATGTAAACTGCTGTTCCTTCCCGAGGTTGTTGAACATTACCTTAGTCTTCTGCATATTGATTTTCAAGCCTACCTTTCTACTTTTCCTGTCTAGGTTCCTGTCATTATTTGCAGTTCATCCCCCGAGTTGCTTAGCAAGGCAATGTCATCAGCAAATCGCAGATTACTGAGGTATTCTCCATCTACCCTTATTCCTAACTGCTCCCATTCTAAGTCTCTGAATACTTCCTCTAAACAAGCTGTGAATAGTACTGGGGAGATTGTGTCTCCTTGCCTAACACCTTTCTTTATGGGTTATGGGCCAAAACGTTCAAGTTAAGCGTGGCTAATGCATGTGATGCAGGTGATTAAAACATGCCGTAAATTAATATGTAATGGCGACCGTCTCTCTCGAACGACTTCACTTTAGGAATTTATTAATTTCACTTGAATAAAGTTTCATTTGAATTATGTATGAGAGAGCTGGAAATCGGCTATTCTCATCCCTATTTTAAATCCTGGGAATCTGCTAATTGACCTTAGCAACCTTCCATCTATATTCTTAACGCCAACAATTTGCAAGCTTGCTGAGAAAATGCTCGATAGAGAGCTGGAAATCGGCTTTTCTCATCTCTATTTTAAAGTCGGGGAACATGGCAAATGACATTAGCAACCGTCGAACTATATTCGTAACGCCAACAATTTGCAATCTTGCTGAGAAATTGCTCTCCACACGGATCTCATAGTGGCTTGAGCATCAGTTTTTACCACACAGCCCAACTTGGTTTTCGACCATCATCTATACTCTTAGTCTGGTTCCACATACGTGTAAAAAAAGTTCCAGTTATAAGTGAAACTTCCATTTAATTAAGTGGAAGTACCACTTATCACTGGAACTTTTTTGACGCGTACGTGGAACCATAATAAGAGTGTGGGCACAGAATACGGTTTAGCTGTCTCGGCAGCCTCATTATTATCTACCCGCAGTCACAATGTACGCACCGTACTCGCCATGGACATCGAAAAGGCATATGACATTATGAGTCATTCTGCCATTTTGGACAAAATTCGCATGCTCCACTTACCACTAACAGTACGCAATTTTTGAAAAGCTTTCCTTTAAGGCAGAAAATTTGCAATACACCTCAGTGGCGATGCCATAGGTTAGTTCGTCCCTCTTCGTAGAGTACCCCAGGGATAAGTGTTGCCATCAACATTATTCACTATAGCATTTATCTCCCTTGTATGGCCGTTGACGTTTCTAATGATACATTTAAATATACACTGATGATATCACGTTGTGGAGCCACCACAATGACCTACTGACTCAATCAGCCGCCCTGCAATACGTCTACATACGCTTCTTCCATTGGGGTTGAAGGTTGAACTTTCCGCAAGTAAAACTACGTTCATGCCAGTCGCTAACCGCTGCGGAAACCGTAAACTAGCCACAACATCTATTCGTCTACCTCTGTCCGGAAGCCCACTTCAGGAAAGTACAGCAGCAAAAATATTTGATTTATTATTTCACAAGTCTGTATTTGGAACTGCATGGCTGTCTGGCGCTAAACAACAGGCGATCCAGACTCTGGGTCTGATCAGGCACATTGTCCTGGTCAAATGTTGCACCACAATTGGTGCGGAAGTTCAGCGAATGCGACTTGTTTATCAAACCCGATTTGAACACTTGACAAAGGCAGAATGGAATCGTCCTGAAGCTAGAGATCGAGAGGCAATTAGGGTCATTACCTGCCTTCCTCGCATCACCCCAATCTCTGAGCTCCAATAAAACGCACTGCTGAACACAATAAATTAACTGGTGCCGCAACGACGTGATGCTCGCAGGCTCAAAGATAGCCTCTCTCACACAAAGTGTGCTCTCGGGGCTTCTTGATGCAGCGCAACGGACGCGGTCGAGAAGGGGAGCAGAGCGTTTAGGAGGGAAGGCATAACTGATCATACACAGCGACCATGCTTTAAGTAGCGGTTCAGTTCAGTTCAGTCGTTCAGTCGTGTCCGACTCTTCGTGACCGTATGGACCATATCTCAAGCCACGCTTTCCGGTCTCTCACTATCTTCCCAACATCACATAACTTCATCTGCAGCGCCTCGAGGATGCCATCAAGCCATCGCGTTCAATGCCTACCCCTTCTCCGGTAACCCTCAACCTCTCCCAACATCAAAGCTTTCTCCAGCGACTCCTCTCCTCATCAGACCACTAAAGAAGCTGAGCTTTAACTTTATATTTTGACCCTCCAATGAGCAGTCAGGGTTTATGGTCGATAATATCGACTGATTTCATCTTCTTGCAGCTCAAGGAACTCTCAAGAGACTCCGCAAGCACCACATTTCAAACGCGTCAATTCTTCGGCGGTCAGCCTTCTTCACAGTCCAACTCTCGCTCCATACATCACAACAGCAAAAACCACGGCACGAGTTATACGGATTTTGGTTGGCCGTCTGATGTTTCTGCTCTTTACTAGGCGGTCAAGGCTAGCCATGGCTCTCTTTCCCAGAAGCAGGCGTCTCCTAATTTCATGGCTGCAGTCATCTTAAGGGGTTCTCTTGAAGCCCAAGAAGAGAAAACGTGTCACGGCTTCCACTTCTTGTCCCTTGATGCTCCAGGACGTGATAGGGCACGATGCCATGATCATCGTCTTTTTAATGTTCAGTTTAAGCCCAAATTTCTCACTCTTCTTGTACGCGCTTCAGAAGTCTCTTGAGTTCCACTTCACTTTCTGCCATTACAATGGTATCATCCGCATGTCTAAGGTTGTTGATACGTTTTCCAGCAATCATCACACCAGCTGAAGACTAGTCCAGACCGACCTTCCTCATGATGCACTCAACATATAGGTTAAAAAAGCAGGGCGACAGTATGCAGCCTTGTCTCACTCCTTTGTCAATCGAAACCAATCAATAAGACCATGTCCAGTTCTTACTGTGGCCTCTTGCCCTTCATACAGGTTCCTGAGGAGATAGTTGAGGTGAATTGGAACTCCCATCTCTTGCCACAATCTGCTGTGATCTACGCAGTCAAACGCTTTCGCATAATAAATAAAGCAGAAGTAGATGGGTTTCAGGAACTCTCTTGCTCTTTCCCTAATCCAACGAAGGTTGGCAATCTGGCCTCTAGTTCCTCTGCCCTTGCAAAACCAGCTTACACGTCCGGAAGCTCCCGATCCACATACCGCTCCAGCCTACCTTGGAGGATTTTGCAACATCCCCTTGCTAGCATGCGAAATAAGCGCGATCGTGTGGTAGTTGGAACAATCTTTGGCAATGCCTTTCTTTGGAATGGGGATGTAAACTGACCTCCTCCAATCCTGTGGCCACCGGAGGGTTGTCCAAATTAGCTGACATAATGTATACAGAACGTTAACAGCATCGTCATGGTTGAGGTTTTGAAGCACCTCAACTGGAATGGCATCAATTCCGCTGGCTTTGTTCTTAGCAAGGCTGGATAAGGCCCATTCAACTTCACTCTTCAGGATGCCCGGCTCGAGATCAGTAATCACAACCGTCTTATGGTGGCTTTGCACTTCTGGGTCCTTCTTGTACAGTTCTTCTGTGTATTCCTGCCACCTCTTCTTTATCTCTGAGGCTTCAGGGAGGTCCCTGCCTCGTTTGTCCTTTATCACGCCCAGCTTAACACAGAAGCTTCCTTTGATATCTTTGATTGTCTTATACAGAGCTCTTGTGTTGCTCAATTGGTTGTTGTCTTCATCTGCTTGGCACTGTCTGTTCAGGAAGGCATTCTCATCTCTTCTTGCAATTTTCTGAAAATCCACATTGAGTACTTTGTATCTTTCTCTTTCCCCCCTAACTTTTGCCATCCTACTTTCTTCAGCTATTTGCAAAGCAACTTCAGATAACCATTTTGCTTTCTTGTATTTCATTTGCTTTGAAAATACCTTAGTAGCAACTTCTTGTATTATATCACGAACGCCAGTCCACATCTCTTCAGGCTCTCTATCTTCTAGATCTAATTCTTGAAATCGATTCCTCACTTCCACAGCATATTCTAATGGAATTTGATCCAGATCATACCTGAAAGGCCTTCTAGTTTTCTGCGTTTTCCTCAATCGAAGCTTAATTTTGGCAGCAAGAAGCTGATGATCGGTGCCACAATCGGCCCTAGGCCTTGTTTGTTACTGCTTGTATAGCGCTTCTCCATCTCTGCTGGCAAAGAATATAATCAATCAGATTCCTGTACAGACCGTCCGGTGAAGTCCATGTGTACGGCGCCTCTTGTGCTGTTTAAAATGAGTATTCGCTATGGTCAGGCTGTTTTCTTGACAAAACTCTACTAGCCTCTGCCGAGCTTCATTTGGCTCACAAAGACCAAAGTTTCCTGTAATTCCGGATATTTCTTCACTCCCCACCCTAGCATTCCAGTCTCCTATGAGAAAAAGGACGTCTGATGATGGAGTGCGGTCTAAAAGGCATTACAGGGCAGCATAAAATCTCTCAACGTGAGCTTCTTCAGCAGTAGTGGTTGGTGCATAGACTTGGATAACTGTTATGTTGAAAAGGTGACCTTGGATCCGGAGTGAAATCATTCGGTCGTTTTGGGGGTAGTAAGCAATAAATATGGCCCTATACAGATAGTTCTGCTATCTGTGTATCGTCACGATATGACATGGCATGGCCCAATTTAAAAATATTTATTTATAAATTTATAAATACAAGTTCTCCTGCCAGTTCAATAAAGGTGCATCACACTTCCTTCATGTTCGTGCAAACATAATGCGTGAATTGTTCAAGATTGTTGTAAACATACCACCTATAGTGGGCAAATGCTATGAATGGTCCCCTGTTGTGAAAATAATTGCGCTCATTAAGGTAGAAAAGCACGATATGTTTTATTTTTAGTCTGACTCCGAAACATATATCTAGAAAGGTTTGAGTCGCATGTTTCAAACTTTTCGTACCCTTGTTTCTTCAGGCTTTATGATACTGTCACTGCGCACTGAATGCATTCTCAGGGAGGTTACTATCAGTATCATGGGAAAGTATCCTAACCTGGTATTTCTTTCACCGATGTGAATATAAACTCATTACCATAAATTGATAAAATTTTAATATACTTTACAGGCTCCGTTTTGTTTCTTAACTTTTTTATAGTATCTGTGCCGAAGCGGAATAAGGAGTACAGTTTTTAGCCGCCTTTAGACAGCAGCAGGTGTGCGTTTTATCATAATAGCGTTGAATGCCGATTGACAATTTGAGAGTGAAATTCGGTGGGGTCAAGTGTGTCGCAGCCTCACAGATGTGGATGCGACCTGCTAATTTGCAAGACTGAAACAATATTATGAAGCCTAATAAAGCCAAGTATATCATATGCCTTTAATGAAAGATTGGGCGTCAAGCAGTGAAATTTGGCCTGTCCGAATCATGTGCAAATCTCGCAAAATATCGAGTAAGCAATCAGATATTCTCGTATTAAATAATTTGAATGAATAAAATTATCCCGGTCATATTTGTTGCAGTATAATCGAACATGTATTTTTTCTTGAATACGAACTCCCTGCATTGTACTACCTTGAAGAGACACGTACGCAGGGTAAGAAAGGTTCTGCGTAAGTACATGGTTATATTGTGTGCTTAAGTTTGTACAAACATATTGTTCATACATGGCGCCTAATACTGGAGACCTAAACAATGGAGGGCAAGGCGAAAGCAAGTTCGTAATCATCGACTTGATGCCCAGATATTCGAAACCATGGCTCATTCCTAACTGATTTCCGTCTATTGGCCTGCAGTTTGAGTTCAGTTAATACTCTTTTGTCATCAACGGAAAAAGTTAATTTTCCTAAACGTGCAAATTAACACTGATGGGGTTGACACACTGAGATTCGTGATTCGGAGCCGCAGTGGAGATTAGTGTGGCGTCTTCAAACGGAACCTTGTATCTTTAACTTAATGAGGTGTAGCACCGTTAGAGATCAATTATTCATTGCTCGTCTATGTTTTGCGCTACAGCTCATACTGCAGGAACCTCCACAAAAGTGTTGGATATAAGTAAAAGTATTCAATTCGTATTCAATTCGATGCTATCACTGCAAGATTCGTGTTCAATTCTGAAGGGAAGCTAAACAATCTGTGTTACAATCGGTAGGGGAGGCGCACTACTCGTGTTTGATTCCGTTCGCAACAAATACTATTCCGGCACCTCTACTTTAGACACTAGGATTGCATGTCAAACCGCTACCCCTACGCCACTGAGGCATGTTTGTTAGACTGAAATAAAATGCCATGCGTTGTCCAAATGAGTGTCCGTACTCACAAAAAGGTGCGCCAGGTGGCATCAAACCAAACACAGCAACCCATAAAAGCCATCGCGATAAACTTCCAAGGTAACCTAAGTACCAGCACTTGGAAATGGCGGCTGCTATGAGTCTTGCCACTGGCCCTCGAGTTATGGGTGCTTTTACGCAATTCTCTTGTTCAGCTGTTGGAGGAAGGGTGAACTGTGTAGCAAACCTGATCCTGTTATACGCAACTTCTATGCGCAGAGGCCACTTTCGCGTCAATATTTTTGTTACTATTTCCAACATATCTTAAAGCTAAATGCAACACGAGATACCACAGGCAGATGACAACGGCCCAGGCAGCCCATGAGCTAGCAAATTTGTAATCATTGTACTGACTTGTGGCCGGAAAGAATTGGACTAATTTGCAGCTGCAGTACCAACAAACGTTCGCTACTGACGTTTAAGGATAGAGCCAACGATGCATACTTTCGTGATGCCCGCGAATCGGCTCGCAAGTTAGAACCAGCTGCGAACGTTATAGCTTTCCAGTTCTATATACCCGCCTGTCTAGTGAAACACTTGCTGATAAAGCCGTGTACTAGCAGCATTCAGCATTCCCAAATAAGCATTGCGAAGCTTTGTAGCAGTAAGAGAGAACAGAATAATGACCATATCATGTAGACACGGCAAAGAAACTCTTTATTAGGGCGACTATCTGCATTTTACGTCAACAGGCACTGAAATAACTACAAAAATGCACACTGAAGAACGTGTTTTCCTTTGAACTGCTTTTAATTCTTTTTAGTGGGAATAATTAATAGAAAATAAATTGTTATATAAGGCATTATCTGCGAGTCACTGCTTTCAATAGCGTTCACAAATCTTTCCTGCAGCTTAATGGCGTCAGGACAATGATGTTGTTTATAATAAGGTCTGCCTTGAAGAGAATGTGGTTGAGTGCTAAGAAAAGCTGCACGCGGCACTCTTCAGCCTCGAGGTGAGTTTAGTGGTTCTCCCCAAAATTAACATTTACATTAACGATTGAAGTTTAGCTGTTAGGTCCTTAGTGTTCCAGCGCTCATCTGAAGCCTACTGCACTGAGGGAATCATGCCTTGGTTGGGAATCAGCTGCATAGTAATTCTTTGGAGCTGGATGCTTAGCAACGCATTGAAGAAGCGAAGCCAACTCCCGCATTACGGTGCTGCAGTAGCGCAGCCAATGTAAAAAAAAGCACAGCTTTAATTGGTAACAAATGGCGCTTTTATTTCTGCCAACTGCGTACAGGCAATCAATGGAGAAACAAGACATTTGCAACATCGCTTCGAAACCAGATAAGCATCTTAGTTAAAATAATCTGCAATTTTTTAAAACTTGTGGGTCTGGCAGTCATAGGGTGCATAACAAGTTTCTGAACACTACGTTTTATTAACGGCTCGCCAGTTACCACCTCTCAAAGGGCACAGCGAGGAAAAAGTTGTTTTACGATTTGTTCACCATGTGGATATGCAGATATATGACCTAGGTCAAATAGAAATGAGATCTTCAGTGCTATGATTTTCAGTTCAGTTTCCTTCGCTTTCTACTTTGGCAGATTTCTTACTTCGTGGCACGAATTTATACTTTGTGGTTTTTGTGCGATTGAGGGCGAAAATATGACATGAGCTGCACATGTCTTAGTCGAATTGGTTTGCAAAACGTAGATAGTTTATCCTTTTGCACAGAGGTTTGCGGGTAGTGCTCCCTTTACTCACAAAGTGCATTAAAATCTTTTTCGGCCATGTGAATTCATTCGGAGGAGCGCCAGCTGAAGCCCGCCAGAAACATTCAACGCATATAAAACGCCAGGAATACGGCAAGGCTAAGCGCTTCCATATGCTTCCCCACTCTGCTGTTCCCCATCTCTTGTCACCGCTCTTTGCAGGCTTTCCTATCCATAATGCACACTTCGCTGACACGTAAGATTACATTGGTGTTCACCTTTCTCTCCCTCTCTCTTTCTCTTAGTTCTGCTTGTCGTGAGGCTGACTGTGGGATAATTAAGCTCACTGATTTGTTCACGAAGAAGAAGGGTACATTACAGTGGAACAGCAGGCTGAAAATTTCCAGTTCCTAAAAGGCATCCAAAGAACAGTTCTTTATGTTAGCAATTGACCTGAGCGTGATGAGCGATATAAAGGCATGCAAGGTGAAGGTGTTTTCATCAATATTTTCAACAGGGCCGGCAGAAAAGGAGAATGGTGTCCAAAGTATATCGAGGAGTAGGCATTTGGATAAGGCATATTGGGAGGAGGCGAGCAGGCTTTTTACGATGGGTATTTATTGCGTAAGCAATGAGCTGGGTGCAACTGCATACTATATGAACAATATCAGTGACATAAATGTTATATGTCATTTGCAGTAGGTATGGTCGGTATAAACATAAGCTTGGGGATTACCCCAAACCAACTTACATTTCATGAATAAATTTGCAAACCGCAGCGTAAAGACCTAGAATAATGCTTTAACAGTAGCTGACGTAAATCGCTTAAAGTAAACAATATTCATGAATATTTGAAATTTGTATTCGCAAGCGAAACAAATCTTTTCACAAGTGAATTTATTCTATTTGGGCGTTCTTATTAATGTCTTCGGTTTTTTCGCGGAGAACGCCTTTTACGTCTCTTTGCATTGCCAGGTTCTGAGGATACCGATACGCACACACCCTCCTTGCATTCGTCTGAAATGAAAAAAATATATAAGAACAGGTATTAGTTTTATGCATGGTAAAAGGGAAATGGAGATTTTCATAACTATCTGACTAGAAATAAACCAAGAAAATATTGAGGCTGGGCATATCATGCGATTAGGTGAAGAAGATTTCATTGACCCGCCCATCGCTCCAACAGATAATGAGATTATATTTCTTGAAAATGGCATATGTAATGGGTTGTCATGACTTGACTTTTGGTATTTGATTAGTGTGTGGTTTGGTGCGGCTTGGATTTGGTTTTTATTCTGTGCTTTCGTCAATAAACTTCAGTTGCGAATCAGCTCTCGTCCTGTTTGCCTCTATGATCTTTGTCTCTGTCTTTGGCGCTGTTTTTTCATCATGTTGCCGTACCAACTGGCCCAAATGCCTCATCGGCCACCAGTAGGAGCTCATACCTGATTCGACCAACCCCACATAGCGGAAACCTCACGACCACAAGTGCGAAGACGGCAGCCCCACACAAGCCATGCGGCGTGTCCATGCACCTCGTCCTACGGCAATCGGCGAACACTGGACCTTATGCTCCTGTGGCAAACACTAATCACATTCTCCCATTCAAAGTGGCGGCATATATTTTACCCCCTAATTATCCGCCTGTGTTCGTCATCACATCATGCATAGGATTTCCAGCAGTCGATTGGGACAATCACTCGGTGGCTCCGGGTCACGCTATAAAGACGACGAAGCCGGCAGTGGCACGGAGAGCAGCGCTGGCGCGAGGTCTGCTCGCATTCATTACAGTCATCTCATCGTCATGCCATCACGCCATTCTGTTCCTGTGTGTCACTGTGTTTTATCGCTTGCCATGCAACCAATGTAGCAATATGGTCCCCCATCTCGACGTTTCCAATCCAGGATCAGGGTCTGACGGAAACCCGCGTGCACCCCCAGATATCACAAAGCATTTTGACATTCATATGACCCAGTGTACCATGTGGGCGTAAACTTACATGAAATGGTATATGAGGAAACCTTGAGACGCAAAAATTGCAAAAATTATGAGATGCTGGAAGCGATCCTTCTCCCGGTCTGCCTTAGACGGAAGACTTTAGCAGTAGAAGCTGTGCCTCATCATGGCTACAGTTCAAAGCGCTTGAAGGAGTGCAGTTATCAAGAAGCTGCGACAAACACACACACACACACACACAATATAAAGTGTAGAAGAAAGCCTCAATATATGGCGCAATCTGCAGAAAGAATTCCAATTCCCCCACAGGATGTGCAATACTTCAATGCTCTTGTGCTTCCGTCTAGAAACTCTTCGTTAAGACAAGTAAACATGAGCTTTCCCCTTCTTATCATCATCAGCCTCAGTACACCCACTGAGGGGCAAAGGCTTCCCTTTAATCTCCCCAATTAACCCGGTCCTGCACCAGCTACAGTCATATAATTGCCATAAACTTGCTACCCTCGTGGCTTCTCTAAACTTTATATCACCCCTGCTACGATTCTCGTTCCTTCGAACATAGTCAGATACTCTTAGCGGCTTTCGACCATATTGGCATCGTATCATATATTCTGCTCATGCCTATTTCTTGCCAATTTCTACTGAAATGGCACTACCACCGCACTTTCTGCTCCACTTTGCTCCCTTTAGAGCTACGACTATCATTTTCCTTTCCAAGGCTTTCTATGCTCTTTTAAATATAATCTAGCCTCTACGTTCATACACCACAACAAAGTAACGTTAAGAAACAACACTTATGTTGGTTTTTTTTTTGCTCCAAAGCGAAGGTAATCTACGATTACAATCCTGAGCTCTTCGACAACTTCAGCGGCTTATCTATACCAGTCGCGACATTATGTTTTATCTCCCACATCGTGCAGGTGATGGTTGCGGATATTTTGGTGTTATCCCGGCCGCTTTAAGGCTGATGTCGTTATTGAGGATACGGTGTAAATGGTGTTAGACCTCGGCCTCTACCTGTTCTATTTACGCACGCCTTCCGTAGCCTAAACTGTAGCCTGTCTCGCTCGTAGTCAAACGGAAAATGTTTCAATCCCACCTATAGCCTCGATTTTCATTTGATATAAATATGCTCTATGAAGCGAAATAATGACTAGAAATAAGTGACATGGGGTGGCTTTTAACACACGTGATATTCTTATGATTAGTAACTTGCATTTCATGATTAACGACACATTCAGTGAAAGCGTAGCGGCTAATAATTCCTTCGCGAGGTCATGAAACTCTGAAATCATTTTCCTATTCCCGATCAGGAATTTTAGCGTTCAGCACAACAGACACCGGTCTTGAGCGACTTGGTACCGTTAGTGTTATCACATTAAAAGGTAAAAGAGTAAATTTTACTAATTTCCGCTTCAAAGATGACACTAAGTTTCTCGGTACTTGAGGGGAAGGATCGCCGCGCATGATTCGCGATACAATAAAGCTAGCAACATGAGTATAAAAAAAATTTCTTGCTGAAAACAAAATATAGTTCAGTGGTCTCAAAAAAAAAAAAAGAAAGAACGGCATCAGGATAATTACCGCTTTAAAAGTCTGAAGTGAATCTACACTTCTAGATAATAACTAAAAAGGTAAGAATTCTTGGAGTTCATTTGGCAGGTAGTTCCTGGTCATCAGTAGCAGCTTGGCGGCATCCGTTGAAAGGAGCATACTTTACAGGTTATAGTGGGGAGTTGAGCATGTTGGTTTACGATTATGTTGGGAACAGCGCTAACACAGGACGGAGCGAGAGCACAACACAGGGTATCATTACGTTGTGCGACTTCGGCGTAAAGCCGCGGAAGCTGGTGGAAATGGCTGAGCGCATACTACACCCAGTGCTTGTAGCTATCAAGAAACGATTTGATAATGTTGACAGGAAGCGACGATAGCAGGCAAGAGCGAATATTTGCCTAATCACACCCTAGTTGAGTTTAAGAAACAAAAACGGGCTTTAGCATATCTAATAGAGCGAAGGAAAAAGAGCTGAGTGGACTTGCGGTTAGCGATACAACAATCAAGAAATAAAGAATGTAGCACGGGCCACAACTATGCCTATGATACGATGTATGATAGCCGCGGAAAGCACATCAGAGGCCTTTGCATAGATGTGCTTAGTCTTGTGCTTCTACAGATGATGATGATCTAGCACTAGCAGCATGCTAATCCATCATTATTCATTACTTTCATCTATGGATACATTCATTTGCTCTAAACGTACACTATAGTTAATAATAAAGCCTCAAACACGTATGATAAACACAACGACAATAGGGCTCGAATCCCTCGTCGGAAGCAAATGAACTTGCTGAACGCAACACCATTTCTTTAACAAATTATTTATACTTGACCTTGAGCACACATATGTTGAATAATACAAAAGCACCTCTTCAAAGGGTTGTTATGTGCGGTCGTGATTCGGTCCGTGTGTCAAGGCTGCGTTTGCTGACCGTGACGGTCAAGCGAATTCCGCAGCGTACCCTCCAAGTGAGCAGCACGACACTCGGCGGACGCTCTCGACGGTCTTTCCCGCCGAGCGGCACCGCTCCTGCTTATTATAGGCCAGGAAACCGTTGCCACTTTAATTATTTCCTCCGGCAGCAGCAGTTGTTGGTGACCCAAGAGATTCAATTGGCACCAAGCAGGAGTAACTCTGGAGGCGATGCGAGCGCCCCTCGCGGCGGCAACGATATTTTTGTAGTGGCCGGTGCACCCGGCCGCGCCGCGGAGGCGCGGCGGATCTGCTGTGCCTGGGTCGCATTCGCCGTTCGTTCTTTCTATTCGCGGCATTCTATGGTCACAAATGAATTGCTAGGTTGCAGTCGATGGGGTGCACACATTTTCACTGGCCTGATAAAATATTTTTTCACCTCCCCAAATAAGCTTTACGAAACAGGCGACGCTAAGTTTGGATCTTGGATCACTGCCATTCAACAAGCAGTACGCTAGCAATCCTGCGCGTATTTGCCGAGTCTAGATTTTCCGCGAAGCGTTTTTCCCAAAAGAGGGCACACTACCTTCACCTGCGTTAGAAGTATTTCTGAACTCGTCAAAAGAAAAAAAAAAGAAATTGCGCAACTGATACGCATCTGCCCTATCTGCATAGTGCCAATCGCCATTCCATCTGTACTCACACAATTTTTTTTCTCGGAGTAATATGATATTACGTCCTGTCTAAACTGTTTTCCAGTCATTTTCTTTCATATAACTTCTTTTCTATTGTATAATTCTGTGCATATTTGTTGTGTTTATCCAATTTTTATGTTAATTTATGTGAACAGTCTTCTTACGGTGTAGGTGGCCCTTCGTCAGGTGTCGATACACCTTTTGCCTGCTCTACCCCTCTTTTCATTGTTTTTGTAATGCAAACCAAACACAAATGTGTAAAAAAACATCCCCCATCTGACGTCCAAGTACCAGCTATCCGCTTCGCCCTCCTCTGCTGGTGTAATTGATAAAGCCCCTGCCTTCCATTCCAGACACTTTTTTTTCATTTAGTTGTGTAAGTGACACTTCGATGTCTACTGAGCTGTTGAACCTCGAATGATGAACTGGTTCACATGCCATACTGCTCAATCGAGACTAGTAACATTGATAAACGTTACTTTCATTTACTTATTCGTGGACTCTCTGAAAAGATAATATTGCATTCATTACACGCCATCCTGCCCAAGCACGTGGTCGAGCGGCTAGCTGCCACTTGTTACCTTCCCCTGCCCCAATTCAATTTTGTGGCAGAGGACATGAAATTACGTTTAAAGGGGCAATAAGTATCATTACAAAACGCAACCTAGCATTCAAATAGGGGTTTGAGGCAGGATGTTCTTTCAACGGAAGAGAAAAGAAGGTATGCTACAATCCCTATATGCCTGACAGAGCGGAAAACATGCATGTGTATTAGGAACCCTAGATCGCTTGCAGCGCAGTGCTGAGTTTTCAATTTCACAGCTGTTTCGCTGTATCAGTGATTGCGTGCGCGAGCACCGCGTGGGCAGAGCGATCAGTGTGAATCTGCCACCCTGTCCTTTATCGTCGAGGAAAGTGGCAACCGCCTCACCAGAGATACAGCAAAAGTAAATAATTTGAATATTTGTTTAGAATCCCTTTAATGATCTGACTTCTAGCCGAGGTTCGAACGGTTCCCGCGGCGTCCGATGACTATAGTCGAGCGGGTTCCGGCGAGCGCCTGACACCCCTTAACAAGCCCCGGTGCTGCGCCGCTTTCCATCGCCGCTCTGAGCGCAAGCCCTGGCATCGGACAAGTCTGGACAAGCTCCAGACTCTGGCGCCATGGGCCCGCTGCCGAAGTCTTAGCCACGGTGCAAGAATTATTCTTACACCTTGGTTTTAGTGGTGCCCATCCTCTCCTCCTTCCGCCTTCGAGCGGGATACCAGCGCGCTCGCTATTTCACGTGCAGAAACCCAGGGGGCAGCACTCACGGCGAAGAGGCAGCGCCACGAGTGGGCGCCGGAAGATTTTTATAGTGGGCGACGCGGCCGCCAGGGCAGGGCGCGGTCTTGCAAGACGCAGCCGTGGCCCGTGGGTGTGTAAGCGGGGTTTTTGCTAGGAAATGGCAGCAGTTTCGGCAAGCTGAAGTGATATAGCGAAGCACAAACAATGCGGGAGCCGCACGACACAAGACGGAGATGCAGGGACGAGCCCTGGCTGCCTGCTGGGCGTTTATTTCTAGTCTGGAAACACGAGAAACTGAAGACGACAGAAGGAGAAGCGCGCGCAGTTGGAAAACGTCGAGCAAAAAATGAGTGGGGGATGCAAAACACGGTAAAAATGTAGAAAAAAAAACTTTTGTGGCGAACTCCCCTCATCTGACGTGTGGTACAGCTTCACACAAAGCAAGTTTCGAACGCTGCTAGCGGACTGGCTGAGAAAAAATAAAGGAAGCTGCGGTGAATCGAGCGGCGGACAAGGATAGAACAAGTATGGGAGAAGAATAGAAACGAATGAAGCTGGAGCCGAAGGGGGAAAAAAGTCTGAAAAAAAAGTAACGCGAAAATCCTGAAAACTCAAGAGCGATTACCGGGGCTTGACAATGCCGCATGCACCTATATTATGCAGAAGTATTTACTGCAGTCTTGGCTTTCACGGAGTAGCCGCAGATTGTCTCGTGGTGTATGGTGGCTACAATACAAGAAATGGGCAGTTACATTGGGATTGATGTAATGTAAACTATCTATGCACAGATACCGTGCTGTCATAGGATGTGTAAAACTATATTTAACCATCATAAAATTAACTTGGCATCGTGCAACCTAATCTGTTCTTAAAACGTTTTTGCGACAAGTAACTTATCTTAACTGTACCATGTACCAATATTCTATTGAGTGTTCTCATCTCCTTTTATCCACATTTAGAGGACGTGTTATACTACCAGTTCTTACATCAGTTTGCGCCACTGTGTAGAATTTTTGTCTGAGTTTAAACACTTTCTGGTCTGCTCATAATTTATTCGAAGCCCTTCAGAATTTTGTTTCTTTAACTCAGTCTGCCAACACGCATTTAGGAAATTCGTACGCAGTAAAATAAATAAATGAAAAATGAGTGCTTGTTTACTTAGCCCAAATCATGTATTTCTCTTGGTTTGTTAGTTACCTGTGTAATTTGCTGGAAACAAACGTAACCGGTAAGTTTATTAGCACACTGTTTTACTGACAAGCGAATTTTAGTAATTTCCCATGAGAACAATTAAGTTCGCTATGTATTTCGACATCTTTTATGATACTAACAAAGTTTGTGGTGTGCTTCGTTAAACAGTAACAACATATTTCATTGTCATTTAGTTGCAGGTTTTCGCGTCATAGGAAACGATGAAGACCATATAATCTGTCTGCTTACTATTACGATGCCGGAATCACTCCTGAAATGTGAGATCTTTTTTTTAGTGTCGACGAGAAAACTGTGGGTTATAGTTATCTCCCATACATTACCTTCGCGGCTTTGACAAGGGCAATGGTCGCTGTAAACATTTCCTTTTAGCTGACCGTCGCTGCAATGTCTTCCAGTTGGCGCATTTTCCTGACAAGTCCTTCGGTTATTTTTTCGCAGGCAGCAAAGGCCGTCAGCGCACTGATTACTGTTCTGACAAGGCTCACCTTTTTTCTTCTGTAATAACAAGGAAACGATGAGGAAAATTTTAAATAAAAGCTTACTAAAACTATCTGGAAAGCTACTTGTGATAGCCGCAATTGTAAAACAAGAAACTATCGTATATTTGTCAATAAAGTGTTGTTTACGACTCCTTCATCAATCTGCTATATATATGGTGGAATTGCCGGAAACGAACAATGGCTGCATTCTGTGTAGGGTCATTTCTCTTTAATTAAAGTAAGTGCTAACGAACCCGGATGAGGATTTCTGTCGCGTAATTAACCTGTTAGTTGAAGTTTGAAAGTGGATTGAAGTGTACAAATCTCGTTTCATTAAATGTTCTTACTGCCATAAAAGACCTCAATATAATCATTTCCTGTGTTCATAAATTGGTAGGGTCAAAGGCTATGCACAGAATCAATAACCTTACAAACGACTTTGTAAACCCAGTGATACCGCTACCGTAACCTGTGTTACAATTTTAAAGTTTTTTTTATTAACGTATAAGCTACAGCCCACACTGCGACTTTCGGTTCATAAAAGATAAAAAGCGTTCAAGCTCCTCTTGCTTCACGAGAACGTGAACTGCGTTACGTAAATGAGGGTGAGCTTTATTTAACCGTGAAGTTTATAAGCTGAAAAGAATTCTTTTAGTTAAATGTTCCCAATGTTCACTAATTATAAGCACAGCAGCCAGCTATCGCAAATAATAACGGAAACGAAGCTCGCGACACCGAAACAACACTTAGATTCTTAGGAATAATGGATATTGTGCTTCCCAGGTTGAAACGATTTCTTAGTTTTGTATATCACATGTGCGGGACAGGTCTTGCTACCTGTCTCCACTCTATAAGTATTTCTCTAATCCCTCACGTAAAGTACCATAAAGTGCTCTTCAAGTTCTACCAATTGTTTTCGATTGTGGTCTTTTAAACTGCACGAAAAAGAGCCCTCATAATGTTTTAGCACATTGATACCTCACGTAGCAGCACTTGAAGCACCTTTGCTTAAGTATATGTCGGAGGCTGCTCTTCTACTCAACAGGGCTGGTGTCTATTAACGACAAGCCTGAATTCACTTACCTGAGACGTTCATCTCTGATAGCGACAAAATCTCTTGTTGTTTCAAAACGTAATCACTTTGAAGCGCATATTCTTATAAGACTGCTTCTAATCTTTAATGCACTAGTTTTCAGATTATATGCACCTTTTAGGGCGGGAAACTTTGTGAAAAGCAATACAACAGTTTCTCTCTTTAAAGAATTTCACAATTCTCATCGATTTCTCCGTCTCTTTTCGATGAAAAGCAATGCGCACGTGTGCTGTGCAGTGTCAGTACATGTTAACAAACCTCGGGTGGGCGCAATTTCCGGAGTCCTGCACCATAGCGACTCTCGTAGCCTGAGTTTCTTTGGAACGTTAAATGTCATACATTAAACTAAACCGTCCATTTCTCCCATGGTCTGTAGAAGTCAGCCCACTCTCGCTGCATTCAAATTCATCCGAGAAAAATAGACACGAAGAGCCACAAACTCTCCTCTGAGAACGTAAGTCTTAGTGACCATTATTTTGCGTGTTCTGAAGACTTGGTCACATAGCTCTGACGATACTCTTATGCAGGCGCAATTTTTACGAGTTCGATGATCTTCTACTCAAGGCATGCTACAATAATTTCCCAGTGTGTAGACGGCTGTTAGTACTTTCAGACACGACCAGCATGTAGATCTTGTTCAAAATATTCAGAAATATTCGGAAATTAATCGTCCTAACAGCATTCATCATGAAAAACCTATGCGCTTCACAGGCTTGAGTAGGATTCCAACCTGTGATGAAATCGACACAAAATCCTCCTTAATATCTCCTTAACACGCGGCACTTGTGAACGTGTATTCCGCCTAGACGTATTTAACTGATCGTAAGCTCTGTGAAACATGGCCACACGGTCATAAGGGCGTTTCACCGCTATGCGAGCTGCTCCCTCTTCATCGGTCTCCGTCACGAGTCAATCACGCATTCCAAATTTTACTGCTACATCTCCCTCGGCAATATCGGCTGGATGATCCGGCTCAGCATGACGCCTCAGCTGCTGCGTTGACACACATGGAGCGGCACGCACCACATCTATGGCGACACTAAAGCAATCAAGCGTGAGAGAATAGATAGATTCATTTATTGAAAGGAAAAGGCAGAGAGGGTGGCCGGAATAATTCAAATCTGGCCTGCTACTGTGCACTGGGGAAGGGGACGGAGAGAAGAAAGAAGGTCATGATGGGTGACGATGTGGGAGAATGCATATGAAATACATATACAGACACAGTATCTTGTTTTACAAGCGCGTATCAAGTCCGCTGGCGCACAAAAAACGGCAAAGAGCACGCACTGCCTTGACACCCTTCCCCTTGTCCTGCCAAACGCCCAGCAGCAGTTCCTCCGACAGAGTCCTCTTGTCTAAACGCTTCAAGAAAGCCGCTAGCACACTTCTTTCGCGCACATACGCTGGGCACACCAATAATATATGCTACACAGTCTCTGGGATGCCACAAGTTGAACATTCCGGCGAGTCCGTATGTACAATTAAATGTAAGTACTTTCACGCACAAGCGTGAGAGAAGTAGTCGTTATACCCCCGCCTGGTATAATGATATCACAGCGGAAAGCCTCCGTGTCTCCGATAGGGATGATCCCTTGGTGGCCCTGGGCTGTTCCCCTTGACGGGGCACTCGAGGAAGCTGCGAGTGGCGTGGGCAGGAGAGCTTGCGCTATAGACTGCTCCGGTGGCACACGGTCAAACGCAAAAGTGAATGACCTTGAGAGTTGCAGTGCGAACAGTGGAGCTTTGCTCTAAACTATTCCTAAACCAGAAAGAATAATCTGTCCAACTTCAAAGTGCGCCACTTAATATGTTCGGCAGCCAGAACATTCGAGCCCTGTTTGCAGGTGGGGCAACACGGATACTCACCATCATTTAGCCTCTCTCTCTCTCTCTCTCTCTCTCTCTCTCTCTCTCTCTCTCTCTCTCTCTCTCTCTCTCTCTCTCTCTCTCTCTCTCTCTCTCTCTCTCTCTCTCTCTCTTTCTCTCTCTCTCTCTCTCTCTATATATATATATATATATATATCGAGTACAAAAACTATGAAGCCACTTAAGACTCCTTTAGAGGGAATGAGTAAAAATGATAGTTCCGAGCTGCATTTCTTTTGTGTGTCTGCAACCGTCACGCGGCTTCATGTGCAAACACATCCCTCCAACCGTTCATGGTTCAGTCAGGGCCCCAACTTTTCTGGTAGGTTAGGTGGCCAATTTTGCGCGACTGCCCGGCACGCTTCTTTGTGACTTACCCTTCGTGGGGTCAGGAAAAATCATATCTTACCAGGACTCAGATTTGCAGTCAGGAAAATTTTATTGTGATCTTAACAAAACAGAACTATTATTCAATACGGCGCCATCGTAACCGCAAGAAACGGCCCTGGATGCCAAACATGGTGTCTGGGAGCAAACAAAAGCGAGTGATAAGGTCACTGCCCAGGACGCAAAGGTAATATTCGAAATCATTCGCCATGATTACCTTGGTGAAGTTGAAAGATGAGATGCTGCTGCCAAGAGAATTGAGTAAAATGAGGCGGCATGCAGCAGTGTAGTTAGAGCCACCTATGAGCCGCCTTTGTGAAGTCATTTCCTACAAACAATTCCACGGTTGACTTCACAATAAAATGTGATTTTTCCCCTCAGCAATATGGGCTATTGAGGCAATGGCGTCGTGCGCTATTGATATTCACTGTAGCACAGCTTTCAGTCTATTTTACCTAGCCTCGATCTTTTGTTGAAGTGTGGTATTACCTGCATCTTCTTTGATATTTTGTGCGTCTAGCAAAGTCATTAGTCTCCTTTCATTATAACTCTATAAGCAGTATATGAATGCAGCCCAGTAATCAGGCAGTATTATGACAGAAAATAATGATCAGGTGGTCTTTTGTATCATATGTGCACCCTTTTTCGAAGTTTGTTCTTGACTAAGCCTGAGAAGAGGTAGGTGGCCAAAAGTTCCGGGCAAGCACTAAACCTATATCCATCCCATAGCCATCTCCTCAGCGCTTTTCTCAACCGTTTGGGAGAAAACTTTCCTGATTGTCAGGAACAAGACATAAGCTTATCATATCTGGCAGTACTACAGCCCTCTACACACCGGGAAGTCACTGTGCCTTGCCCTAAGTAACCATCGTGCTCGTACAAATTCCACTGAAAAGAGTATAATCAGAGCTATATAAGCAGGCGCTCAGAACACGCAAGTAATAGAGGCACAGCACCTTATATTCCCAGAGGAGAGATTTTATGGTCGCAATGTTCGTCTAATCAAATATACAAAAATCTCTTTCCGCACAATGCACAAGACCGTTTGCGGGCATATACCACACATCAAACCGCATTTGTCATCAGTAGTAAGCCTTGTCCGTACGTTTTCCATAAAATGCTGGAGGTTCAGTTACCCTTGAACCAAGGTTCAAAAGTGTTAGCCATCGATTTAGGGCGCAGTCGGTGCGGTTGCTTCGATCTTGGCCCTCTTTCCGGGCTTGATAAACTTATCGTCAAGAGTCATGTCCAGCTGCTCTTTGTTCGGTAGGTAGTACTCGGTAGTACTCGGTAGTACTAGGTCTAGGGATACCAAGGTACAACGCGACTTCGAAATGCACGCAGCAGAGCTAACACTCTAAGCATTCTTTAATGTCTTCGCTTATCGGCTTTCCGCTTTGGGTCTGTATACTGCCACCGTTTTCAATAGGGTGCTAAAGAATCTGTGGTGTCCCATGTATGAAACAGTCTGGTAATTGAGAAGTCTGAACAGCTAATAAGGCGAAAGCCTTTATTGGCTCATACTGTCGGTACTCGTTCGTGAATAGCTGTCAATGAAATGACGTC
Organism: Amblyomma maculatum; assembly: GCF_055883805.1. Taxonomy (NCBI): domain Eukaryota; kingdom Metazoa; phylum Arthropoda; class Arachnida; order Ixodida; family Ixodidae; genus Amblyomma; species Amblyomma maculatum. The sequence goes on along the minus strand of NW_028146836.1, from coordinate 47,567 downwards.
ATAATGACGTAAACACAAAAACTAAAATCCAGTCTCTACCGGCAATCGAACCTCCATCCCTCGAATCCCAAACCGAGCACTTCAACCAACGTCGCCACGCCCGAGATCGTGAAACTCACATCACCATTATCCTTGTCGGCCGTGAGGACGACAGTAGCGATGAAAACGACACTGCATTAGTGAAAATGACAATGATGACATTAGCAATGATAATGACGTTGCATTTGGTTTGTAATGATAATGAGCACACGTGATGCACCATGTGCACCAAAAAAGCTTAGGCTTTCGCATTTCTGCGGTGTGCATTCCAGAGTGCTTTCAGAATTTTTATTCGATCGCGCGCGAGGACCCCAGCTCTCGATTCCGAAATTAACCTTCACCTAAAGGCATTCCATCACCAGAATAGAGAAACGTTTGATGCTGGGCCTCTACCTACAGTACAATGGCCGAGTGAATTTGATTATACAGCTGCTAAAGAAGCAATTAGCTGAGGTGGCACAATGATCTTCCGTAATTACAACAGACGCAGGACACACAAGGAAAGCGGCAGCCTGGAAAACCGTGCATTTTGTTAATCAACCGAATAACATTTCACGAGCCCTATCAACGACTGAATCGCCAAGACATCCTTCGGCGATCTGCGGATAAGACAGCAATCAAATTGTCCCGACCACTTGACACTCAGCCTGCTTCATCTCGGGCTACACAACACAACAGAATAGCTCATGGAAGCCCAAAGAACCGGAGAGCTCCCGCGCCTTCGAGCCTCGAAAGTGGGGCGCGCCACTTTGCACCGAGCAGGCTACCGGTCAGTGCTTGCAAGAGCGATACACACAGCCCGCCTAAACTACCGGCTAATATCAGAGTTGTGCCGTGTCTTTAAAAACATACACTCTTCAGTTCCACGCTCTCCGTAGGACACCCAGAGTCAAGCCACTCCAGCGCCACTACAATCGTGACAAAAAAGCCCTATATGTTGACGCGGCGAGATATCCAAGGTAGCAATACTATGGGACTGGCTGTTATGAACACCAATTTTTCAATTGTAATCGCGGCATTCATTGGAGGCTGCAGGCCGAGAACAATGGCTCAGGAGATCGCCTTAGTGCTTGCACTCGCTTTCTTACATACACCGCATGAACGCACGTGACGAACACCACGTCAGTCAGGCATACAAAATAATCACTGTGACGAGCTCCATGTCGAGCTTTTGAGCGCGCAATCCTGCTAATATATGTCAATACTTTCTCTACAGTTCGAATCGTTTTGACCCCGGCAAAAGCCTCTCTTCCCGGCAACGAGAGCGCGCACGCGCTCGCATGTGCAGCAACCTTCCGGGCGTTGTCAGTGAAAGCTGAGGAGGAAGCAGACTCACTGGGTTCCTACGGAGCTCTGCCATCTTACGCGAACATCACACACTACTACTTTACACAAAGAAGCCCAGTACCAGCTACGCACTCAAAACTCACCAAGATCGAAGCACTGGCCTGTTCGTCCCCATCCGCTAACCGAGGAAATGTCCCACCTGCCAACAATCCCGACCTACACATAACCATTCAGCTTGGGCCAGCCACAAACCACCTAGTGGTGCTCCATCGACAACTTTGTCACGCTCTCCGCTTGGGAAAATCCCTTGTTCCGAACAGAGTCGACTGACCAACGTCGGCTGATCGAGCGGGCCGAGCGAGTAGCTATGGCCAACAGAACAATGTAGTGTGTTTACATTATTCTTGAGACCTCTGTGACCAGCAACATCCGCAAGACCAGCCAAAGCTGCTCTGCGGGACTGCAGGATTCTAGCGGGACATAGGGCCCTGGAATGAGGCTTCCACTAAAAAATGCAAAGGAAATAGAAAGTAAAAGTTTTCCTCCTCGTCTCCTCCTCTACTACTAATTTACTGTGCCACAGTTTATCCCACCTCTGCGACTCCGAAGTACGGAAACGGCCTAGATATTGTTTGAAAACAATACGTTTTAATAATGTCTCGTGATGTGTCGCAGACAATTTCATGCGTTCTTGCCATTTGTTCAAAGCAACGTAATCCTGCAACGTTCCACGGAGTTTCGGTAAGCCTCGGTATAGCATCGGTTCGATGGAGGGAAGGTGATACGTTCCAGTATATTGCCAACTAGCTCTTACTCAATCTAGACACCGCGCCTCACTTTTCACACTGTGAAGGAAATAGCACCAAACTTACTAAGCATAAAAGTTTAATTTCTACTGGGTCATCACGCTAAGGTATGAGCGGTCAACCTCAGTTCACAAAGCTTGTCAAATGCTTGGTGCACGGCCTTGCAATCGGCGTACTTTTTTCATTATCCCATGCATTTTCCCATGCGGTAAAACGAAAATTGAGGAGATATTCTCTGCAATGATAAATGCTCGGATAGACAGTCGATCACGCACCGATCAGCTGTCAAGAGAAGCCACTGACCACCTGCCCGAAATGTTCCTCTCAGGCTGCCGATGTGGATGTTCGCCACCTGGGTCCATATTTCTAGTTTGCGTCGTTATCAAGAGGGTCGCTACCTCCCTGGCCTCGAGGCATCTGATTGGTAGAACGCCGGAATCGGAAGTAGTGACAAACTTACTTCCCGTTCCGGCGTTTCCACCAATCAGATAATTTGAGGTCGGGGAGATAGCAACAATTTCAATAACGAGGCACATTCAGGATACGGAGCTTGCTGTCCACTTGTGCAAGGACAAGGGCGTCAAGGACACACATTCTACAAAACGTGGGATAATGGCGAAAAGAATGAGGCCTTCTCGAAATGACTGATCCACAACAGTAAGAGCAGGCGCCTTTTCGGTTCCTGCAAGAAAATTATTTACCTTACTCCAGATGATATTGGCTATGGGAACCTTTTCAAATAGAAAAAAAAAGAAGCTGTCCGGGTATGTTCGCTCGCGCGTGTTCTCTCTGTAGCATTTGTTGCCGCGTTTTCTACTCCCTTCACTAGACATTTCGAAATCGCAAGGGTGGGTGTTCTTCCTTCGCGAGCGAAAAGCGTACGCTGGGCTTTTCTCTAGGCCTCCTCGATGCTCGCCCTTTAAAGAAGGGGAACATCTACAGACGTTGGGCGCAGCAGTCGAGTAATTCAAGGCCTACAAAGTACTTGTGTGCTAAAAGAGAGCGTAATGGCTTGAATGAGAATTTCTAACTGTGTTGCTTGCCCCCTCTCCATTTCTCGTTCTGGAATATCTTTCTTCGCCTGCGTGTGATAGCCATATGAAATGAAATGGTTTTGTTCAAGAGCAACGTCGGTAATTTCATCATTTGGAATAGCTTGCCGGAGTGTTTCTCAAATGGGAGTCCGCGCACCCCAGGGGGTTCGAGCAGCGATTGGCGGGGTACGAGAAACCCACGCTCGCATTTAAAAAGAGAAAAAAAAAAAAAAAGCGGTTGCGTGATAATTCAGGCCTGTCTGGACTTGGTTTTGCGGGGTTAAAATCACGGAGATTGAAAGCCCAATTTAGTTCCTTGCAGCGAGATAAAAGCAAGAAAAGTGTGGAAATGCTGAGCCCGTATTATGTTAGAGATACAGAGAGTGTCTATGGCGTTTCTTTACGCCGGCGTCAGTGAAACTCGAGCCCTGGCTGCAATGAAAACCGTCTCCGGTGTCGAACAAGCGAGCGGCGTGGTTTTGCGAGGAGTCGGATCCTTTCTAGCAGTAGGCATACAGCTTTTAGCTGTATGTGTGCTAGCGCCGAAGTTTGGCGCTTCTCCGCATCCTTTGAAAGCGGTGATAGGCTCGCTTAGCAAGGGCGCGTTTTTAGAGGCCTGTCTACCCTTGACTCTGTCCTAATTCCGCGGCCTGCTCCGGAAACTTTGGCCGCAATCTCCGCAAGATCACCCCCCTCCCCCCGTCTAACATGACGAATTAAGATATAACATCTTGGAATATTTTAAAGCAGACTTTGAAAGATCTTTTGGGGAAGCCAATTGGACGCAAACTCAGGGCAAACAAAAAAAACTTTCTTGTCTAGCACAGTCAGCAACTGAATCGTACGCATCGTACGTACACGATATCCTAGCGCTGTGCCGTAAAGTGCCCAGCGCCATATCAGAGACCGACAAGGTGGGTCATATCCTGAATGGGGATCGAGGACAACTCAATAACCTCCAGCTCAGCAAAGGTTGTACCACCGTTGACTCGGTCCTTCAGGTTTGCCGACAGTTTGAACAAGCTACACACCGCCGAATCACTCCCTGTTTTGACCGAGTTTCTAACACAGCTGCTACGTCATTATGCGAGGACTTACATACGCTGCACCAGCCTTCGCACACAGGTAATGCAATCTGAATAATACATAGGAAACTAGAGGCTCTGGCTCCCGTTGCCTTCACTCCTCAGCCCACCAAACGCACCACTGCCCACATTAAAGCACTCGTTCGCCAGGAGTTCTTGAACGCGAGCCTGAATTCCGCCAGACCTTCTGAGCAAACCTGTTCCACACACACACCCCGCCAATAGTTACTGCTGCTGCTTCGCGGGGTGGTAGCGTTATGATGTGTATCCGAGATGTTGGAAGATGACGAGGATGTTTGGGGCGCTGCGCCGAGTGACATAACAATGAAGCCGAGGCTGCTGGGCTGGTATGCTCTGGTGTTCCGGAGGTGCTGCTAACGTAGAGCTGAGACTCCTACCGCTCGGGAGCGCCTCGTAACACTATAACCAGCCCTTATATATTGCATTCATTCATTATCAAAAAGCATTTGTCTCAATAGAAACCTCGGCGGTCATGCAGGCATTGCGAGGTCAGGTTGTAAACAAGGCGTATGTGAAAGTACTGGAAGACATATATAGTGGCTGCACAGCAACGATAGTTCTGCATAAAGAAAGTAACAAAATTTCTATAAATAATGGTGGTATGCAAGAAGACAAGATCTCCCCAAAACTATTCACAGCTTGCCGAGAGAAAGGAATGTGACTAGTTAGGGATAACGGTAGATGGAGAATACCTCAGTAATCTGCGATTTACTGATGACATTGCCTTGTTAAGAAACTCAGGGGATGAACTATAAAGTATGATTGGTGACCTAGACAGGAAAAGTAAAAAGGTAGACTTGAAAATCAATATGCAGGATACTAAGGTAATGTTCGACAACCTCGGAAAAGAACAGCAGCTTACGTAAGATAGCGAAGCACTGGAAGTAGTAGGCATATGCTTACTTAGACAGGTAGTAACTGCTGATCTGGACTATGAAAGAAAAATGACAAGGAGAGTAAGATTGAGATGGTCCGCTTTATGCAAGTAGTTGCAAATTATCACTAGCAGCTTTCCAGTATCACTCAAGAGGAAAGTATACAACAGTTTCATCTTACCTGTACTCACCTACGAGACTGAAACGTGGAGGCTAACGAAAAGGGTTCTAAATAAATTGAGGAAAACACAGAGGGCTATGGAACGAAAAATTGTAGGGGTAACGTTAAGAGATATGAAGCGTGCTGAGTGGGTCAGAGAAATATCTCGAGTTACTTATATTCTAGTAAAAATCACAAGACGAAATGGGCGTGGGCAGGATATGTAGTGCGAAGAGAGGATAACCGATGGTCGCTTAGGATAACAAACTGGATTCCAAGGGAAGGAAAGCGTAGCATGGGGAGGCAGAAAGTTAGGTGGGCGGATGAGGTTAAGAAGTTTGCAGGGGTCAATGGATGCAGCTAGCACAGGACCTGGTTAAATAGAGGAATATGGGAGCTGTCTTCGCCCTGCAGTGGATATAATCCGGATGATGATGATTATGATTTCGATTATGATTATGATGATGACGATGATGAGTTCGCTCCAATCCACCAAAGGTCTTACTGCCGCTTTGGTCAGTAGCGCCGTAGCCGCTGGGCAGGATGGAGTCAGCGTTAAATAAATCTTTATAGAAGGACTTGGTCTAGTACTAGACTCTGATGATCATTATGTGTTCTGGTCAAGGAATGCACTATCACTGTGTTTCCAAATGGCGATCCGCGGACACCAGTGGTCTGTAAGACATTTTGAGGATTCGCAAAACCCACGCCAACAAAAAAAAAAAAAAAAAAGAGAAATGGCAGGAAAGCTCTTGCCAGGCTAGATAAAGCTTTGCAGGGTTAAAAAGCGCGCGGAAGCTAAAAGCTGACTTTAACTTCTCAAAGCGAAAGGAACGCGAGAAGGGTATGGGAATGGAGAGTCCGAGGGAGGGTGAGAGAGCATCTACGTTGGCATCGGTGAAACTTGAACTCCGGCTGCATTGCTGAATGGGACGGCAATATAAAGAGCCTCGCATATACGACGATCGAGCGGCACGATGTTGGAACGAGTCAGATCCCTTCTAAATGCATACCGAATCAGACGCATCGTCCTTTATTAACGTCCTCTACAATCCGCGCCCCGCGTGCGCGTTTTTTAGATGCGTCGCATTCTTTTTCATGCGCCACTTCGTATTTCAGTCATTCTGTCAGGCCCTTGTCTTTCAAGCAGCACACGAAATTTTAAGCCTTGTCTTATGCCCTGCATAGACTTCCGATGTACCCGTCATTCTAAAGCCTGTTCGTTCACGATTTGAACAACATAAACATCAAAGCTTAACACAACCCTGAGCAACATCATTCCTCGGCTGCCATCAAATCTAATTTCATTTTAACATATCGCAATCACTCATATATTACCCCCTTTGTGGAGCATTCCTGATGTTGTATACTTGAAAAATAAAAATTGCGTTTTAAATTCACCTCTAATTTCCTAGCACAGTTTTCATTACTGAGTTCTTCCAACAACCAAATTTTTCGATGGGTTATTCATTTTCTCTGAGAATAGAATCTTTGGCTCAAAAGTAGGTGAGGCAGATTTTCACCTGTACGCCGCTAGTGCACTCGTTCCCTGAATACAAGGTATATGAGTGACAGGTAAGGACATAAGCTTACCTTACAAATAGGCAAAATATTATTACCCGTTTGCTTGTCTGAGTTTGAATGACAAATCATTCCGCTAAATGAAGAATTCCCTTTTTGGCACTTACGTGAACGCTGCTGCCCGATTTAGAATTTGATCCTTTTTGCAAATGCTGTGGTAGAGAAAAAGTGACGGGTTTTTGCTCCATGTCGTGTTGTTTTCCTACTGACACGTGCATAGTTACTGCACAAATAAGCGACAGAAAGATTGGCAGTATAGACCGCATCTTCAGAAAAAATGTTCAGTGGTTGTCGGAACGGAGCACATAAATGTTGGTAGGCAGCACGCCTTTTATATTTCACTTAATACTAGCCGTGTCGCTTCAAACGTTTAAATGACCTTTGTTCAGAGGATTATCATTTCTTGGCAGTTCGTTATGACAGGTGTCCTGAAATATGACTGCATTTGATATGAGGCATCCAGGAGAACATTCCAAAAAAAAGTGACATCGTAAACAAAATTTCGCACTCCTTTTGAAATGCTCTTTTAGAAATGGCACAAGGTTCCTTCTAGTAATTAAAGCTGAATTATGGTACAAGAAAAAGGACTAAGTGCTTGATTTTATTTACTCAGCGGGCTCACTTGAGTACCAGACACGTGGTAAATTTCAACCACGTATACAAGGCTCATTATGTGCCCATTACCCTAAACATCGCATTACCATCACCCACTCTGTAGCAGGTAGTTTTTTTTTTATTTGCATATTTTAACGCCCTCCTTTGCTGAAAAGCACGGCAAAGGCAACTGTTTCATCCTAGAGGGCTAATCAAGAGTTGCTAGCAAGTACAACACAGAGCGCATAAAATATCGCGCAATTAACAAAAAAACGTAATATGTAAGGGTGAAACGCCGCCGCTACTTTTCCCTATAGTTACGGAAATACAAACTCTATTTTAGAATTTTGTCGAGTCCGAGAAACGTGAAACATTCTCTGTTCTGGTGTTAATCTGTTCTGAAACAGAACAAAAATTAAAGTTACGTTTATAAGCATTCATTTTAAAAGAAATAATATTACTTTATCGCATGCGTTTATTCCACCTGTGTGGGCTGTCATCTGCCCAAGTAATATTACAGGCACATTTATGGCGTCCGTATAGGATTGCGGTTCCCACCGGCTTCATTTCTCATGGCGATGAAGTCGTAACAAAGGTTATGGAGCCTGAATGACCATGGCAGTGACGCTGTACTTGTCCAAGGGCCTTACTCACCTCAATATAAGCTAAATGTTTCAATTTATAAACACACAGACATCAATAATTGTTAGGAAAGTGCTGTTTCTGGCGGATTACCTTCAATACATGGCGACGAAAGGAACATTTACTAACGGTGTCCTTAATCTCTTTAAGTGCGGAAATGCGCAAGCATCGCAAATCCCGAGCCTATTCCAGCTGTGGTTTACTTTCCATTTCTTCTGCGACATCTACAAGTTTATTTTAATTTTTATTGCCTTAGCAATAATATGCGCGACCAACGATGTGGACAAATCGACGTTTAATTCGAAGCTAGAGCTCATTTGTCACTCCCTGGCGAAAGCTGGTGGAGACTGCTGTGCTGTGGCATTTTGTGGTAAACTTTTTCGATGATGCCATTCGTTTGTTTAATGGCAATTTTATTGCCTGCTTTACTTTTAATTTAGCATGCGCAAGTTTCGAGAAGCTTTGGTTAGCCTCCATAATCTATAACTCGGGGACAGCTTTCCAAAATTTGTTATCATTTTTTTTTCTTAAAGCCGCTGTAGATTCATGAATGGAATATAGAGCGTCGCCTTTGAAACTGGCGGCAGTTGCGATCTTACTCTGCTATTTTTGCCTATAAGTCTTGAATATTATTATAAATATATCACCTATTACGTCCGCTCAATTAATAATTCCTTAGAGCTCACCCTTTCGGCGGTTGAGCCGCTTAGCTGTTGGTGCCGTTGCCGGTCTAACTGAGCTAAAGAGAGTCACAAACCACGAGGGAGTCACGAGCCAAAATGGATTTCTCAGAACAAGAGAAAGACCAGTCACGAGAACAGCACCGCACGCTCAGTCGACACCATATAAGCTACTCACAGGCCAAAGTGCAGGCTTCACCAAGGCGAACACTAACAAAAACCCTGGACTCTCTCTCTCTCTATGGTTTCCCGCTACCACGCTCTAGTCTTTCATTCTGTTCCGCTTTGTGATAAAAACTAAACAGCGGCGCTCAAGTTTCTGCATCAGGGAATGCCCTGATCATCCTCAGAATATTTTTTTTTTATTTCTTCATTTCTATCCTGATGTCCCCTTTCTAATTTTGAGCTGCCAACCTTCCATTCGCTTTTTGCTAACAGCCACGGCAGAATAATTGCCCCGAATACTGGTGTCAGTAAACGCTATTGTTTCAGAGAGGTGCGCCCGCATCGACAGCCGGATGGATACCCCAACTTTTGAGAAAAATATGGCCAGTTGTTTTTTCAAATTTACCACACACTACACATGTGTAATCTTCTTGGTTAAATCTCTTACAACAGCTAGGTGTTTTAAGGTACCCCGGTCTAGCTAAAAAAAATGGCACTGCATTTGCAGTTAACAAAGTTCTCTTCTTGATCTGCAATTTCCAATTTCGATATACTTCTATACTTTGCTTATTTCCCAATGCTTCTATCCAACCTGCGATTTTGCGAATCTGTGATTTTTATCTCGTCTAGAGTTTTTTTTTTTTTTTTCTCGGCACCCTCCAGCGTCCTTGCCCTAGAGAAGGAGAATCATTCTCACTCGTTTTCAGAAAGTCTTCTTATCAGTGATTGACAGTTGTACAGACTTGCTCTGCCACCCCACTTTGTCCATGCCACTACTTAGGCAAGACAATGATGAGGTTTGCCTCATCCAAACCTAGATATACATCGAGATAAGCTCTCTATATCTGTTACCCGCCGAGGAGTTGACGATTTTGGTGTGGCGCGCTCCTGATACAAGGCAAAATTGGAGGAGAATCCGCCTGGGCACGAACTGTAATTATGCCCTCTCGTAGTTCGCTGCCAGCGAACTTCACGTGAAGCCACTTTTATAGCCTCCCCTAGCAACGTGGTATCACAGTGGCGGAGTCCGGTGAGCTCGCCCACCTGCATCTCTCTGTAGCGGGTTTGGCTAGTGTGCGAAGACAAAGAAGCGAGGAATAGGCGGGTGTGCGAAAAATCAGGTGTGCGAATAAGAAGGCGCCGCCGGTTCGGCGCGCCGCATCTGCAGTCAAGGTCACATTGTCAACACGTCACATGGGGTGCACAGGCCCCAAACCTCCACACATAAACATGCACCATTCGGAGGCGCAGTGGGAGGCCACTCTGCAATGCTATGATCTAGAGACCCAGCGTAGGCTGGTAACTCAGGCAAAAGCGGCAGCCCAGGCCACTGGGGTCTTGAAATGAAGACTCCACTCACTGCCCCCCCCCCTTTTTTTTCCTTTTCTTTTCTTTTTCTTTTTTAAATAAACCTCTCTCTCAAGGTTAAACACTCCTCCGACTTTACCTTGGCACAGACGGAGTACTAAAGATTTTCACTCTAATATACATTCGCAGTAATAGTGAAGACTTGACTTCACCATATTCATCACACTGAAGACATCTATGTGTTTCATTAGATTTTAAAAACTTCTGAGGAAATATCAGAAGGTGGAGGGTCGTTCTGCATTGAATACCCTAAAATGTTGCTTATCAACAAAAATGGAAAAAGTGTAGGGTACGTGGCATAGCAGCTGTTATCTGTTCAGATCGAACTCGTATAAAAACACCAAACTTTAGAAAAACGACCGCTACTTTGCAGCCCTTGTATCCAAAATGAAATATTTACCGGTTTCGTTTCTCTTTATTGATGTTCACAATGAGCGAACGAATTTAATAAGAGCTTCCATAGTTTACACGTCCACAAGTTCCTAATGCTATTAATACTAGCGATGTTCAATACATGCTCTCTATGCGTATGAAAGTACGGAACATAAAGTTAGCGGCAAACAAGTTTCTATGCAGTAACATATTGCCACGTAATGGTGGCAAGCCCAGCAGTCTCAAATCAAGAAAGTGGCGTTGCACTTGAAACTCTTTATTGGACTGACTTGCGCCGCAAAAGAACTAAGCAAATCGTCGCTGGCGATAACAGCAAACGCGCTCGTTGGTCGTCGACATAAGGAAACCTGTAGCACACGTCAACGCTCAATTTAAAGGTGTGGAGAAACATCTAGATGAAGCCGCAAACTGTGGCTAGCATAACCTGGACCATTGTCGAAACACACGCGAGTGGTTGGAATCTTGTACTCTGAACTCTGCGTCGCATCGTCGCAAGTTGTATTGCTAGGTGTCGGTGCGTTGCTGGTCTTTTATGCGCAGCCGGCGAGCTTCGGCGAGCTTCCGCGTCGGTGAGCTTCGGCGAGCGTCGGCGAGCTTCCACTGCATGCTGCAGCTGGGCGGTGACGCCGGGGTTGCCTTCTGTCACGTGCGGCAGCATCGCGTCGAGTGTCGTCGTGAGCTCTCTGCCGTACACATGACAGAGGTCGCTCTGGTTGTCTCCTGGTTGTCTTCTGGATCGCAGCAGTTTTCTGCGGGTCTGGGCGAACGTCATCCTCGCTCATGATACGGCCTGGAATAACAGCCCCTCGTAGGCGAAGGGGCCCTTTTCTGATTTTAATGTCAGTCATAATGACTTGATAACATCTAGCATTGTCCGCAGCCTTTTTCGTGGTCTTTAATTTTTGACGAGAAGACAACGACATGGTCCAAGTGTACCAAACAAATCTACCACTTCAAGTCAGCCAGGACGAAGTCCAATACTCGTTGGAACATGACTGGCGCGGAGCACAGACCAAGTGGTATTATCTTGATTTCGAAGAGGCCCTCTCGTGCTAAGAACAACGTCTTCTCGTGATCTCTTTCGTCAACTTCAACTTGCCAGTACTCGCGCTTCAAACCTATGGACGAGAAATGCCTAGCGTTGCAGATACGGTCTAGAGTGTCGTCTATGCGAGGCAGCAGCAGACATTCTCTCTGACGTTGTTCAAGCGGCGGTAATCACGCAGAAGCGACGTCCGCCATATTTCTTCTTCACTAAGACGACTGGTGGCGCCCAGGGGCAGTTCGATGGCTGAATCACGTCCTCGCTAAGCACTTACTCAACTTGAGCCCGCGTAGGTTGGCGTTCGCGTGGCGATGCACGGTAGAGGCTTGACAAAGAGGTGGGGCGTGTTCTTCCGTGATATTGCGGGGCTTTGCCGACGAAGTCTATCGCATCTTTGATGCAGAAGAAAAACACTCGCTCAAGCTTTCAAGGAGACTGCGAATCCTGACTCGCCTGTCTCAGGATAGTGTTGGGTTGATGTAAGACGTGAGCGGCTTGGATATGTTCGTTGCATCGTCTTCGGGCTGACCAAGAAGGGCGAAGGCATCCCGACTGCGCTATCTCATTGAGGAATTCCATCGTCGTACCCTTGTTAAGATGCCTGTATCCTACGTTGAATTTAGTTACCATGCAGCACCTGAGCCTGTCCTCCTTGTATATAGGCGACACCTGTTGCCATGCTGTGCTCTCTTTCCAAAAGCAGCTGGGTGCTTTCCTCGACGACGCCTTCGGTGGTTTCGATGTCTTCGTTGCCCACGTGGGCGCCGACGCTTGATCGGGGCGGCATGGTTACGTCTCCGTCGGGGATGTTTAGAGCGATGTGTTGAGTCAAAATTAACGTAGAATGTATAGCTTTGTCCGTAGAGAGCTTGATGAGCTGGGATCGGAGGTCGATGATCGCCCTATGCTCATTTAGAAAGTCTATGCCCAAAATCACCTCGCGCGAACACTGCTGTAGACCCACGAAGCTCGTGGGGTAACTACATCTATTTAAGAGTACTCTTTCAATGCATCGCTCCGAAGGAGTGATGAGGTTACCACCTGTGGTGCGAATCAGCAGGCCATTTCAAGTGGTCGTTACTTTCCTGAGCTGAGAAGTAAGCGGTCCACTGATGACAGAAGAGCCGGCTCCGGTGTCTGCTAAGGATGTAACCATGCGACCGCCTACAACAACTTCGATGTCACGTGTTCGTGTCCTCGTATTGCATGTTGATTTCGGTGTTCGATCACGCCTTCGTCGTAAGCTGAAGTCGCGGCCGGGGCATACCGTTGTCACTTCGCTAGGCGGCGATGCCAACTTGGACTCTGGTCGTGTTCTCGTCCATGTTGTCGTCGTGCGTAGCGGAGGTGTCACTTTCAAGTCTAGCCGCGTGATCGTCGACGGCGTCTTTTTCCGAAGCCTCAGTGTAATGGCAGTATCGTCGTTACTCGTCGGCGGCGGCGGAGGAGCTTCGTTAGTTCGCCGTATAGCAACCTCACCTCCAAAGGTTGATCTCTTTAGTTTCCCCTGCGCACGCTAGGGGACCTCCATCGCACGTAAGTCTGGCCCAGCGACGCAAAGCGGCACCTTAAAGGCCCATTCACACTTGAGACTCGCAGCGGTCGCGCCACCGTTTTGGTCGAAAAGCGACAGCCGCAAATTGTCGCATCGGTTGAAAAGCGACTGCCGCGAGCAGTTCGGGCACTGCTCGTTTTCCGGTTGCGTGACTGCTGGTCGCAAACCGTTAAACCAATCAGCGGCTCAGCTGACGTTAACGTAAGTTAGCTTTACTCTATGGGGTGAACAGCCAAAGTAGACACGATGTGGAAAGCAACCCGCAAGTCGCATTCACAATTGTGAACATCGGTTGCTCTCTGGTCGCATGCGACTGCCGGTCACGCGTCCTTCGCGAGTCGCAACTGTGAATAGACCTTAACGGTGATGGTGAGCGTGACGGACAGATAGTTCTAGCCACAATCTGTTCTTCAAACTTGAGATAGCGATGTTGAGCCCATTTAGAGTAGCAAAAACGTCATCTTGAACTTTTGAACTAAAGCATTCTTTATTACTAGTAATGTGCTTTCTAACCCGGTGTCATATTTAGTCGCAGCTTCTAGGAACTGGCTTTAGACATCATTGCAATTTTCTACTCTGTAGATGATCCCTGGAATCATGACTTCCGCAGTGCGGTGATTTTTTTCATTCTGTCTCCTACAGAATTTTCTTTGACCAAAAGAGCATTAGAGGAGAAGGAAAGCATCATAACAATGAGTAAATACCTTTTTTCGCAGGTTTGTCGATTTATTTCGTTATAATCAGTGTGTTACAAAACTGTGAATAAGACGTCTCTGTCTTGGTCCTGGCCTCCATTTATTCTCTCATTCTGAACTAATGATACAGTCACTACAAGAACAGGCTTAATGTACTCATTTCCGATCTTTATCGTTTAATTGAGTAGAAAGATGAGCCTCCAAAACCACCCGAATATACTGGGGCAGAGAACTTGTTGTATACCCTTGTGTATTGTCAAGAAATAATTTGTCTTTCCTTAACTAACAGCCCATTCTGGATACTTATGTAAACATAATTTGGTTATTTGACAGTATATGTCTAAACTGCCCTTGTTGGCTTCTTATTCCTCTTAGTCACTATGACACATATAATTTTTCTCGATTTTTTGTAGATCGTGCGTCGTTCGCCACTTTATGTGTCCGTGAAAATTCGCTGGCAATCAAGCAGGTGTTCTATAATATCCGCTTACGTTTCTTTCCATTCCATTCCTCCATATGTCAGTTACTAATGTATGTCAAATTTTCAATTAGTTTTTTGGTGGTAGCAGCTTGATCCTTCCTAAAATTCCGGTCACTTCGTTATATGCTCCATAATGCGTTAATAGGAAAAAAGAGTTCTCCGCTCTAGTTTATATATTTTTAATCATTACATTCATTCACGTCACGAAGCACTGCTGCGTGTATCTCTTCACTAGCGCTGATTCATTGTGAAAGAAAATAATACACGCTTCTCTTTCACCTCTCAGAATAACATGAAATTCTTTTTAAGATTTTGTTGTCACTGCCTACGGTATCCCCTGCCGGCAGTATCAAGAGCGCCACCTCCTCATCGCTCCGCGTCTGCAACCGCAGTTCATGCGCATGGACAGCGCGCTCTTTCTCCCTGCTTACCCCCATGAAATACAACCTGCAACTCCTCACACTTCAATCCCTATGGTTCTCACGAAAACCGTGTATTCAGCGTCTAATATTTGTAATCTATGAGGTATAAAATGCAGGTAAATTCCATGCGTGGCTGCTCGCCTCAGTGCGACTGCATAGTCGTCGCATGAGCCACTGGATATACAGGCAGTGCATTGGACACCCGCAAAAATTTTGAACTCCGTTTATCTCTCACTAGCGAAGAGCGAATGAAGTTAGCGTTTCTAAACAAATAGAGTCGTGGGTTGTTCTTGTCCACAGATAAGATATTATAGTTATTAATTGGCAGTTGCTAATAGTATGGCCACTGAAGATTTTCTCTTCATTGTGACTTGAGTGGAGACGCAAAATAACCACTATCGCTTTAAAAACAAGTTTAAGCCGGCAAACGTACTTCTAAACATATATGCTCGTACTAAACTGGGCATCAGAGAACATTTTCGTGTCGACCCCACCAACAAAAAGTATTTTTATCACCAAAATGCTTTCCTTCTGACCTTCTACGGGACTGCGGTGAACTTTGATCAGTCCACGTTCTGTCGCTACGTCACTGAGGACCCCAAGGAGCCCGCTTTCGATAATAAAGTACGAAAACATATGGCTGTGTTTTCTGTCGAACGTCACGATCCTAAGATGTTGTCGTGATTTGCTTTATAGAAAGTATTTTAAGCGCTTGTTCATCCAATAGGTCACAAAAGCATTTTCTCTGAAAGTTGTTGAAATGAAGCTCGACTGTAGCCTTTTCAAGTTCCAAACCTATCTCAAAAATAGAACGCGCTAGTCCCTGCGCTGACAGGAAAACTGCCCGTTCTACCGCTGAGTAATCTCATAGCGACAAAATGTCTACAACAACATGTGACATATAGTGAACCTTTTCTGCATATGCGGTCTTTCAATATCATGGCTTATATGTGTAGGGAGCCAAAACAGTTTCAACAAGTATTCATAGGTGGCGACTTATTCAGCTAGGGCGTCAGTCTCAACACGCTTCTAACAAAATAATCTACTCTATCTCCGTAGCTTCTTTGTGGTGTTATAGAGCTCTAAGTTTCTTTCAGGACTGCTAAAGCAGTGGTGGGTGCCTAGGCGATGTTCTAACGCTGCGGAAAATAGCTCCAGTATAAAGTGGCCATATGTGCTTTGGGGATAACATGTGTTAAAGTGCGCATTCGCTAAACGCTACTTTGAATCGACCCTCAATGCATATTCGCGTTCCATAACCTATTTCTTGAGTTCAGCGTTCACGACTTTTGCACACGATGAACTCGCATTGTCAACATAGCTGTGTGCTTCGAAGCAGGACGCCTCGCTTCAGAGTCAACTTTCTGTTCCATCTTTCTTTTCAGCACATTCAATCGTCAAAAACGGCGAATCGGGCTCTTATATGGCTCCACCTCGCCTGCAGCGAAGTCTACGAACAAAAAATTTACATTTCGTTTCAATTGAGTGGTAATTCTGCCTCTCCTAAGACGAAAGAAGAAAGTCGATGCGTTGAAAAAAATGGTATCAGTCCGAAAAAGCGCATGGTTGAAGTTGTCTTCGTGGCCTCGTATATATGGCCGCCTCGTATATATGGCCGCCGTATATATGGCCGCCGCGTATAGGGGCCGCCAGGCCCCTACACACGAGCTGACGCTCTCGCCTCGTAGTCTTAAAGGATGAGCTTAAGTGTCCCCAATAATGTACCACCTTACACTGACCGGGCGTATTAAGGGAATAATGTTGCAGGTAAAAGAAGCTTCCGCCGTTTCTATAGCAATTCAACTAGGTTTAACCAGAGTTAAACCATAACTAATTTTTGCTCTGTGTGTGTAAAACTTGTGTGCGCATTTTTTTTTTCTTATTCGGGCTGCAGCCCAAATACCATATGGTTGTTCCCGCACACAATAAATAAAGGTTGATTGTTTGATTGATTGATTGATTAATTGATTGATAAATTGATTGACTGATTGATTGATTGCTTGCTTGCTTGGTTGCTTGATTGATTGATTGATTGATTGATTGATTGATTGATTGATTGATTGATTGATTGATTGCTTGATTGGTTGATTGATTGATTGAACATTTGCAGCAGTCGGCGTATAAAGCTATGAGCTGGTTTTCTAATAATAAGCTTACCGTCAATCAAAGTAAGACAAAACTTGTATGCCTTGAAGAATGGCGCTATGACAATTCCAGTGTTCCTTCATCAAGAAGACTGCACATCGTGTCTGTACTCCTGTTGAATACATAAGCAATATAAAATATATTCGTGTGCATTTGGACAGTCACTTCTCATGGAAAAACTATGAGAAGCATGTGTGCTCAAAACTTAGAGCTGTTGCCGGTTTGTCTTTTAATATCAAAAGTTGGCGCCGTTTCAGATCAAAAAGATTATTATTCACTCTCTTGCATCTAGTGTGTTGAGATATGTTATAACGGTTTACGGTTTCTGCTCCGGACGTTGGCAAACTAGATTTCATAGCCTGTTAAAAAACATGTTCAAAAGTGTAGCCTGCAATTGCGTCGCATCCTCGGGCTATGTTTTTCACGAGCTTAACTTGTCTTCCTTTGAAACCCTGTTTACTTCTACGGCTGTACTGCGACATTTCTGTTCCGATGATTTCAAACACCCGAACGTCAGCTCACACCTGCTTCCCAAATTACTGCGTTTTGTTGTTCCACGTTTCACGACTAGATATGGAGCAGCAAAACGCTGCGTGCATGTTCCAAATGCATTTACCAATTTGGAAGATGAATGTTTTTCTGTTACTTCTCGGTCTGAATTGAAGCGTTTGTTAGACATGTTATAATATTTTGTAAATTCCACTTTTTTAGCGTGTCAATGTACATGTAAAACCTTCTTGCTGTAACCGCTCCTTGATTTTATTCTCATTTCATGTAGAACCTTTTTTTCAAATCATGCTGTTTCTTTTCTTCGTTGGTATTTCAATTTGGCAAGCAGCAGTTTTTACGATGTGCCGACTGTGCGAAACGTGTTCACACGAAGTGCGTCACCTGGGCGGATGACGAGCTGCAACTTCTGAAGTCCGGCTCTCGGCCATTCTTGTGTAATTTGTGTGCGTCGTCGTCGTCTGACGGTGTTAGGCTTAGCGACGGTGGTGCTAGAGTCCCTGGTGCCCCGCTCCCGCCCAGCCACCCGACCGGTTTTCCCCCTTCAGCCGCGACCGGCGAACATGGCGGTGAGTTTGCCTCGCTACGGGCTCTCCTCCTCGACGCGCTTGAGGGAATCTCTTTTCTGAGCGATGAGGTTGCCCAGCTACGGGAAGAGAACGAGCGCCTTCGTGTAGAGAACTCGCGGGCTTTCGTACAACAAGCCGAGGTTATCGCCTCTCTACGTGCCGATGTTCACGGCCTACGCCAGGAGCTTGTGCGGTGCGCTGCTTCGCAGTGTGAGCGTCCTCTCGTCGAGCGTCCTCTCGTTGTCTCCGTGGGCAATCCTACCCGTGAGGAGCTGCCATCTGTGGACTACTCCGCCGCTCTTCATCGAGGGATGACTACTGGAGATATTACCTGTTCATCTTCTGCCTCTGCTCCTCGCCGTGCGGTTGACTTACCCAGTGCGATGAAGAAGCACCGAAGTCGAGCCATTACTGGCGCATCCAGCTCATCTGTCCTGAACGTTGCTATTTACCAAAAGAAGCGTCCGAAGACTATTTTCGTCTCTAAACTCAGTCCCGATACTACATCGGTAGACCTTACCAACCATCTAAAATCAGTGAATATTACTCCCATTTCCTGCCGGCAGCTGAAAACAAGGTACGACTCCTACTCGTCCTTCCATATTGAAATTGATGAAGAATCCTACAGTAAGCTTGTTGAGCCTTCGATGTGGCCGATGGGCTGCATATACAAGGACTTTCGTGGGAAGCTTTACGACGATATGCTTCATCCCTCTGAACTGACGCAAAATTGCAGTGGCCCCTAATTTGGATATCTATTATGAAAACGCCCGAGGTCTTCGGACTAAGGGATCAGAATTTTTTTCTAGCGTCTTGTCCTCTTGTTATACCGCTGTTGTGGTTACCGAAACCTGGCTGTCAAGTGATATTCCTTCCAATGATTTCTTTCCAAATAATTACTCTGTTTTTCGTAGCGACCGCCCTGAAACAGGTCCCAAATCAAGAGGAGGTGGAGTGCTCATTGCTATTGACAGTTTTGTGAAGTGTGTTCGACGTTCCGATCTGGAAACTGTTGAAGAATGTGTGTGGCTCGAGCTCACTTTAAATCGATATGAAAAACTTTTACTTGCAGCTTTCTACATTCCTCCGAATCTACCTCCTTCAGCCTATGATGATGTTCTGCTCTCAATCGAACATGTTATAACCCGTCATTGCAAACACAAACTTCTTATTTTAGGTGATTTTAATACTCCTGGTATCAACTGGAACTCACTTATTTCTTCTCACAACAATCATTACATATTAAGTAAGTGTAACGCTCTACTTGATTTTATAGCCTTTAACTCTTTGCAGCAACACAATTTCATTGCAAACTGTTGCGGTAATATTCTTGACATCTGTCTATCGAATTTTGAAAGTGTTCGAGTCTCGAGTTCAGATATACCGCTGACTCGCTGTGACAAATTTCACCCTCCGCTTCTAGTTACTACTGCTCTCTCTGCCTCACCTTCTACTAATTCAGATCGGGTGGGGAATTCGCCCCGTTTCGCGTATGCACGTGGTGATTATGTCGGTCTTTTCAATTTCTTCTCTTCCGTCGACTGGTCCCTTTTAAATGACATTAATGATTCAGATAGACAAGTCAGTCGCTTTACAGAAATAGTTCTTGATGGTATGCGTCGGTACATACCTTTGTATACTCCTACGCATAGGAAGTTCCCTTCCTGGTTTTCAAGGGAACTAACAACGGCGTTAAAGCTCAAGGAACGGGCCCATCGTAAAGCGAAACGCCCTGGGTTTCACAATTGGGCAGATGAGTTTCGCCGTGTGCGTTCTCTTTGCAAACGCTTATACAAGCGGGACTACGACTCCTATCTTGAGTCTTTAGAGAGGAATGCCTCAAATCGTCCTAGTCAGTTCTGGCGTTACGTTCGCAAGCGTTCCATTAAATCAGATTTAAGTATCAGCTTAGTTGACTCTCAGGGTTCGGAAATTCGGGATGTTGCCGACAGTTTTGCACAACATTTTTCCTCCGTTTACAAACATCCACATTGTGATTCCGTTTGCCTCCCATCTGGTGCACTATCTAATTCCATTCTCTTTGACGAGGAGTTGATAACTGATTGTCTTAAGCGTCTGAGACCATCTTTGTCTCCTGGACCTGATGGCATTCCAGCTGCCATAATAAAAGCCTTCAGTTATATCTTCGTACCAGTACTGACTGCCATATTTAATAACTGTTTAAAAAATGCTGCCTTTCCTCGCGTGTGGAAAATGGCACGCGTGTTTCCTGTCTTCAAGTCTGGAAACAAATCTGATGTTTCCAATTATCGTCCGATTTCTCTTCTATGTGCAACCTCTAAGCTGTTCGAATTAGCTTTGCACAGCGTACTTTCCTTCCATCTCAAACATATCATAGTACCGAATCAACATGGCTTCATGTCGGGCCGCTCTACTTCTACCAACCTTGTCACGTTTATGACGTATGCCTCTGCAGCTGTCCTTCAGAGGGGTCAGGTTGATACTGTGTACTGTGATATGAGCAAAGCTTTCGACGTTGTTACTCACTCACTACTTCTTGAAAAACTTCTACTCTCTGGCGTTGAAGTCTCACTCGTAGCCCTCCTACGCAACTATCTCCTTGATCGCTTCTGCTTTGTCAGTGTCAATGGACAGACTTCTTTCGTTTACCCTGCAACGAGTGGAGTTCCTCAGGGTTCAGTACTAGGCCCGCTTCTCTTCTCCGTTTTTATTAATGATGTTTCCGCAGCGATAAAGAACTCCTCGTTTCTTCTTTATGCTGATGATATAAAAATATTCAAGGTAATACATTCTTTTCAAGATTGCGTGTTGTTGCAATCGGACATATCTGCTTTTTCTGATTGGTGTGCGATGAATCGACTTACCCTCAATTCTTCCAAAACTAGGGTTGTGTCCTTTACTCGTAAAACACATAGCTTTCTCTACCATTATTCTGTGAATTCCGTGCTGTTGGATAGGGTTGATGAAATTAATGACCTTGGTGTACTTTTTGACCGCACCCTCAGCTTCTCCTCTCACATTAACCGCATTGCTCAGCGGGCTATGCGCACACTCGGATTCGTTTGCAGACTTTCGAGAGAGTTCCATACTCCACTTCCGTTCCTAAAACTGTACCTGTCCATATGCCTGCCGGTCTTGGAGTATGCGTCGGTTGTTTGGAATGGCACTTGCAAATCGAACTTGGACAAGGTTGGCAGAGTACAAAAAAAATTTTTACGGATATTTCATTATCGCTTTCCTTGCGCAACTTCCCCCTCTCGCTCCACCAGGAGCGCCCAACTGAATCTTCCTACCCTTCACTGCCGTCGTATCAGACTTGATATCATATTTCTGTACAAACTCCTTCATGGCCACATTATGTGCCCTCAGCTCTTAGAGTACATCCTACTGCGCGTTCCGCGAAAGAGCATGAGGGAATTCAGACCATTTCAGGTTTCTCCTCTTCATTCCCACTCCCCTCTGGACAGGATGCAGTGGTTATTTAACTCTTTTTGTCCTCACCTTGACATCTTCCAAAACTCGCTCTGTTCATTTACATTGGATGTTCGTAGCGTTGTATTCTAAATAGTACTTTATCACTTAAAACTCCCACTTTCTAGCCTTAAATTGTATTTACTTCACTTGCTTTTTCTCCTGTTCAATGCTGTCTGTATCGTGAACTACTTTTTATCCGTTTCTTACTTATATTTCAACTTTAAACTTTATATTCGAATCTTACTGCCCCTTGTTCAATTTTACTTCTTTATTGTATTATTCTGTATTTCTAGCCTGTGTTTTAAGTACCATGCACTTGTTGCGCCTGGAAGGGTTGTTTATTTTATGTATATTTCTGTATTACTATAATCAATGTCAGTTATTTGTTGTTGTTTTTTTTTTGTCTTCTATCTACCGTTCGTTTTTTTTTTTTCTTTATTTCCTGGTGTGCTAAAAAATTCTCTCACTGTGTATATAAGTGATGCTACTCATTGTTTGCTTACTTTCCGTGATACTTTTCGTCTGTTTCATTTCATGTATTATTTATTTCTTTTTTTGTGTTCTCTTTGTGTGTGTAAACATGTTTGTGCTTTTTCATTTTTGTTTCTTTTTTTTTATTTGTGCTGCAGCACAAAGACCACATGGTTGTTCCTGCGCACATTAAATAAAGATTGATTGATTGATTATTATTATTATTATTATTATTATTATTATTATTATTATTATTATTATTATTATTATTATTATTATTATTATTATTATTATTATTATTATTATTATTATTATTATTGTTATTGTTATTATTATTATTATTATTATTATTATTATTATTATTATTATTATTATTATTATTATTATTATTATTATTATTATTATTATTTGCGCACATTAAATAAAGATTGATTGATTGATTGATTGATTGATTGATTGATTGATTGATTATTATTATTATTATTATTATTATTATTATTATTATTATTATTATTATTATTATTATTATTATTATTATTATTATTATTATTATTATTATTATTATTATTATTATTATTATTATTATTATTATTATTATTGTTGTTGTTGTTGTTGTTTTTGTTCTTGTTTTTGTGAATGCTGTTGTTATTCCTGCCAGAAGCGGCGTGCAGCACAGCGGAGACAGGTCAACGCATAACGACCTCCTAGATCTATTCTGCAGTTGCAGGAATCGACGGATGCTGCAGCGGTTCATCGCTTGTTCGATGCGGCGACGTTTCTGAATCATACCAAGAAGCGTTGCACAGGTCTTGTAAACAAGAAGCCTGAAAGCGTAATCCACGATGCCTTCGAAGTGGGTCATCCTCTCAGTCTTGGATGCCGAACGTTTAGCTTTCTGGCATATGGCTAATATGTCCCTAATATAAGAAGCGTACGGCAGCAAGAACGTCTGTGGCGATTTGGAAGCTCTTTCATGGCAGCAAGGTGTCGTCCAATCCACTCAGTGAACTGGTGCAAGAGGCTCAATTGCTTCCAGGTCTCCCAAGCAATGAGCTCGTCATGTGTCTCAATGTACACACACGCCGTACACTTCGGGTGAAACATTGTTGGCTATTTTAAAGCTACGGTCGCAGATATCTGCTGAAGCGCTCGTACATCGCAAGTCAATCCTCCACGTCGAGCGGATATGTTCCGGAGATGGTCCCGAAGTCGCGTGGTGGCGCAGTGATGACCGTGGGGGCAACGCGTAAATCCGTTCTCTCAACGGTATGGTCCTGCAACGTCTTTCTCCTCGCTGGTTGTCTCTCAGCGAGTTAAACATCGAATGTTGCTGAGAGGATTCCCTAAACGCGACCTAAACATACCATACATTCACTGAAGGCAAGAATTGATTACAGTGAAGGTATTTGCGTAGTATAACCGTAGCAATACCGTCAACTCCGGGCCCTGTTCCCGGCTGGTTTTGCGGCTAGTAAGAATCAAAACCATCACATAACACAATCTAAAGGGGCACACACGCACACACTCCAGGAAAGATGTTACTAACTTACTGCAATGTTGTAAAAAGTCAAAATATATAGCACTCACAGGATTCGAACATACGTTTTCAGTTCTTTGATAAGTAGTATAATACATTACGCCACAGAATCAATGGGAACGGCAGGCTTTAACTGCGGTCATAATCGTTTTGACAATATTTCCGCTATTTGTCGCTAGGTGACGCTGCTCGGAGGACCCCTGGGAAATTGTTTAAAGGGAGACAACGCAGTGAACTACATAACATCAGTTATAGCCGAGTCATTTAAGAGCGACGATAGGGTAATCTCCGCAAATCAGGAAGCAACACAAGGTAGCAGAATACAAGCCACCTTAGAACTGACCAATCTAAACTGGAAAAAGGCAGAAAAAAATATTCCTAAAAACACCTCTACAGGAATAGATGGCACGTTAAAGATCCCCAGGTGGTCGAAATTACTCCGTAGCCCTCCACTACGGCCCCCCTTTCTCTCTATCCACTTTCACTCCCACCTTTATCCCTTCCCTTACGGCGCGGTTCAGGTGTCCACAGAGCAAGTGTGACAGATACTGCGCCTTTCCCTTCCCATGAACCAACCAACCAGGAATAGATGGAATTCCGATCAAGCTGATTAATGAACTCGGTCCAAAATGTAAGGAAACGTTGTTAAAAGCTTTGGAAACAGTCATAACGAATAAGCAAATTCCGGACAGCTGGCTTCAGAGTAAAATGAATTTGATTTATAAAGGGAAA
Organism: Amblyomma maculatum; assembly: GCF_055883805.1. Classification (NCBI taxonomy): domain Eukaryota; kingdom Metazoa; phylum Arthropoda; class Arachnida; order Ixodida; family Ixodidae; genus Amblyomma; species Amblyomma maculatum. The sequence goes on along the minus strand of NW_028146836.1, from coordinate 23,222 downwards.
GGAGAAAGGATGCACATAAAATCCTACAGGCCGATTACCATAACATCTGTAATGTACAGGTTAGCCATGCAGGCTGTGAAATTAAAAGTGCAAGCATGGGTTGTAAGTAACAAGATACTAGCAGAACTTCAGAACGGCTTTAGAAATGGTAGGCGCTTAGATGATAACCTGTTCGTGCTTACCCAATGCATCGAAATATCTAGAGTGGAAAATAGACCTTTGTATTTGGACTTCCTGGACATAAACGGGGCGTACGACAATGTAAGCAGGGAACTCCTGTGGAACATATTAAAAGAAGAAGGTATCGGTTATGAGATAATAGAGTTCCTACAGGAAATATACCGGGATAACAAAGTAGAAATTACGTGGGAAGGGATAAGAAGTACAGAGGATGTCAAAGTATGCAAAGGATTAAGACTAGGTTGTCCTCTATCACCGGTGCTGTTCATGCTTTATGTGATAATATGGAACGGAGGATACAAGAACGTAACATAGGTTTTAACCTGTCATATAGATTAGGTGGAATGGCGGTAGAACAGCGCCTCCCCGGTTTGATGTATGCAGACGATATTGTGCTGCTAGCTGAGATTCTAGAAGAATTGCAAACTCTAGTTAAGTATTGCGGAGACGAAGGGGACGCTCTAGGCTTCAGTTTCAGCGCAGTTAAGTCGGGTCTGATGATTTTCAACGGCTCAACTGACCAGGGTCTTAAAATACAAGGCCTTGAAATACCTAGAGTAGCAGAGTATAAATATTTGGGGATATGGGTAAACGAAGGATTGGCATACATTGGAAAGCGTGAGCAATCACTTAAGCCCAAACGGCGAAAGAATGCCGAGATAATAAAGCATAAGGCATTGTGGGGATACAATAGGTATGAGGTATTGAGGGGTATTTGGAAAGGAATTATGGTGCCAGGACTTACTTTCGGAAATGCGGTTTTGTGCCTAAAATCAGAGGTACAGTCGACATTAGAAACAAATCAGAGATCCGTTGGACGATTAGCACTAGGTGCCCACGGCAAACCTACAAATGAGGCGGTACAGGGAGATATGGGCTGGGCATCTTTCGAAGTACGGGAAGCTCAGAGTAAAATATATGAGGATCGCCTGAGGAAATTGGACAGTAACAGATGGGCAGCTAAGGTATTTAAATACCTGTACCTAAAAAGCGTTGACTCATATTGGAGGAAAAGAACTAGTAAGTATGCTAGTAACAAGGACGGAGAAATAAAGAGCATTAAGCAACAGGTGAAAAACCCAGAAGGTAAAAATTGGATAAATTCGATGGAAAAGAAACAGAGTGTGGAATTATACTGAAAGTGGAAAATGCAGATCAGGAAGGAAGATTTCTTTGATAACTCAAGAGGCAGTGTGCTACTTTTTGAAGCTAGATCAGGGTGCCTTAGAACACGCAGCTACAAAAAGAAATTTAACAATGGAGATGACGCATGTGCTGTATGTGGAAACTTCAGTGAAACAATTGACCATATTATACTCGAATGCAATGGTATCCATCCGGAAGTTGATGCAGGCGCAATCACTGTTCCTGAAGCTCTGGGGTTTAGAGATAACAGTGGCCGGGTGAATAAACCGGCGGCGGAAACTAGCAAAAAACGGCTGGGAGATTGGTGGCTTAAAAGCAGAGAAGTGACATAATGTTAGTAATGTAGGAGCAAAATTTAATAAATAGAATGATGGTTAAGTTAACCCTTCTAAATCAATAATTCAGATATATGGAGAAAAATGAGCATGATAGCTACTGCTACCACCCCGTTTCAAAGGGGACGCTCCTATATTCCATCCATCCATCCATCCTGTTAAAAGCTTTGGAAACAGTCATACCGAATAAGCAAATTCCAGACAGCTGGCGATAGAGCAAAATGAATTTGATTTATAAAGGGAAAGGAGAAAGGATGCACATAAAATCCTACAGGTCGATTACCATAACATCTGTTATATACAGGTTGGCCATGCAGGCGGTGAAATTAAAGATGCAAACATGGGTAGAAAGTAACAAGATACTCGGAGAACTTCAGAACGGCTTTAGAAATGGTAGGCGCTTAGATGATGGCCTGTTAGTGCTTACTCAATGCATCGAAATATCTAGCGTGGAAAATAGGCCTTTGTATCAGGCCTTCCTGGACATAAACGGGGCGTACGACAACGTAAGCAGGGAATTCCTGTGGAACATATTAAAAGAAGAAGGTATCGGTTATGAGATAATAGAGTTCCTACAGGAAATATACCGGGATAACAAAGTAGAAATTACGTGGGAAGGGATAAGAAGTACGGAGGATGTCAAAGTATGCAAAGGATTAAGACTAGGTTGTCCTCTATCACCGCTGCTGTTCATGCTTTATGTGATAATATAGAACGGAGGATACAAGAACGTAACCTAGGTTTTAACCTGTCATATAGATTAGGTGGAATGGAGGTAGAACAGTGCCTCCTCAGTTCAATGTATACAGACGATATTCTGCTGCTAGCAGAACGTCAGGAAGAATTGCAAACTCTGGTGAAGTATTGCGGAGATCAAGGGGACGCTCTAGGCTTCAGTTTCATCGCAGTTAAGTCGGGTCTGATGATTTTCAACGGCTCAACGGATCAGGGTTTTAAAATACAATGCCATGAAATGCCCAGAGTGGCAAATATAAATATTTCGGAGTATGGGTAAACGAAGGATTGGCATACATTGAAAAGCGTGAGAAATTACTGAAGGCAAAAGGGCGAAGAAATTCCGATATAATGAAGCATAGGGAATTGTGGGGATATAACAGGTATGAGGTTTTGAGGTGTACTTGGAAAGGAATTATGGTGCCCGTGCTTACTTTCGGAAATGCAGTTTTGCGCATAAAATCAGAGGTACAGTCGACATTGGAAATAAATCACATCGCCGTCGGACGATTAGCACTGGGTGCCCACGGCAAAACCACAAATGAGGCGGTACAGGGAGATATGGGCTGAACATGTTTCGAAGTACGGGAAGCTCAGAGTCAATTATTATATGAGTAACGCCTGAGGAAATTGAACAGTAACAGATGGGCAGCTAAAGTATTTAATTATCGATACCTAAAAAGCGTTGAATCACAATAGAGGAAAAGATCTAGGAAACTAGCCAATAAGTATGCTGGTCACAAGGACGAAGAAATATAGAGCGTTAAGTAACCGATGAAATACACAGAAGGTAAAAATTGGATAAATTTGGTGGAAAAGAAACAGAGTGTGGAACTAAACCGAAAGTGGAAAAGGCAGATCAGGAAGGAAGCTTTCTATGATAACTCAGGAGGCAGTGCCCTACTTTTTGAAGCTAGATTGGGATGTCTTAAAACACGCAGCTACAAAAAGAAATTTAACAAGGAAGATGACATCTTTGCAGTATGCGGTAAATCCACTGAAACAATTAACCATATTATACTCGAATGTAATGGTATCCATACGGAAGTCGATGCAGGCGCAGTCACTCTTCCTGAAACTCTGGGGTTTATAGATACCAGTGGCCGGGTGAATAAACCTGCGGTGGAAGCTAGCGAAAAACGATTGAAAGATCGGTGGCTTCTAAGCATAAAAGGGACGTGATGTTAGTAATGTAGAAATAAAAATTCAAAAGGTAGATTGATGGTATAGTTAACCAATCTAAAATAATAGTTAAGATATAGGGGGGAAATGAGCATGATAGCAACTGCCACCACCCCGTTTCAAAGGGGACGCTCCTATATTTCATCCATCCATCCGTACCACTCCGATTACGGAATCACGCGGGGCGGCGGGTACCGGTGGAGTATCGCACTGGAGTTGTACGGCAGAACAAAATGGCCGAACTATTCCACTGCAGAATTCAGAATTCGCTTTAGCGGAGCCCATCACCTCCAACAATAATTTGGCCGGAAAAAATATATTCCTTCTTTACAAAGCAGGGCTGCATTATATATATATATATATATATATATATATATATATATATATATATATATATATATATATATATATATATATATATAGGCGGAGAAAGCCAAAAGGCCACACAATAAGATCCAACGCCTCAACAGTCATCTCCCTCCCCGTCGACCACACGCAACACCACACTTCGTCTTATTTTGTTTTCGTTTTTTACCTGCAAGCCTCACAACATGACAATATCTTGGTAAAGAGGTTATTAATACTAACGTTTCTACGCCTACATTGTACCACATAAAATTACACCGTGGTATAATGATGATATAACAAGTTGAAACAAATTTCAAATATTTATCCAGAACCTTCCACAATGGGAGAAAATGCTGAGACATTTTTGCTTGAACAGATTAAATTTGATTTCTTCATACAAATTGAAAACGCTTGCAACAGTTCGCCTTGATGTAGGGCTATATTGTTGTGATGGTTTCTTTTCACGCCACATTTTGTTATCTCATGAAATATATCAAAACCTAGAACACCGGTCTACTGGAAAAATAAAAATTTGAATGACCGTTTTATCACGTTGCTTCTTCGCAAAGTGATCACTTAGTGGTCTACATTTTCGGACATTATAGATAAGAAGAGAAAGTATCTTTATTCAAAACATTTAGAAATATCTGCCTTTAATTTTATAAAGTTGAAAACTGTGGCTTGAAGGCAGGCTAGCAGTGAGACAGAATTCTTGACCAATATTGAAAGAAATAGAAAATCGAAAAAAAGTTATGTGACTAATGTTTGTTACACCAAGAAAATTTTATGCAGTCCCTTAATTAAGAAATATGTCTTTTCGATCTCTTGACTCGGGGCCTTCCAGACGTTGTCGCTACACAGACTCCATCTGCACATATATCTGGGGAAACAAATAAAAGAGTTCGCATTAGTTATGATCTTCATTGATGAATGGCGACTAATGTCACAGCTACCTGAACTCGCAATTTTCTTTCGATGGGTAGCTCCTCTGTGTCATGAGCCAATCCTGTTCTCGTCAATTTCATAATGGTTTGCTTTTTATTCTTATGCACTAACACTAAAGTGCATAAGCCATTTAAAGATATTGCGTCTTACCAAAAATTATTTACGCGAAATCTAAATCACATCAACCCTTCAAACAACCAGCGTTTCCACACTTTCCATAAGGGGGACGCGTTCTATAACTATATTAAATTCCAGACATTTCAAGTCTTATGTTCTGTACAAAAGCAGCCCGAGGGTTTAAAACCTATATTCTTAAGAGAAGCCGAAGCGTACTGTTTGGAAATTGTTGAGCGGCTACAAATGAGAGGCTATCCATTCGGTGCAATGTAAGCGCTATGCTTGTACGATAATATGGCTCATAACTTGAGTGTTCTTGCGGGCTAGTGGAATGAACAGGACGAAATGGAAGGAACGAACACAAAAAACAGGAACGCAAACTGCCCACTGTTTATTCATGAAAGCGGAAGCACATTCTATAAAGGCTGTAACCCAGTCACGTGGCCATTCTGTCAATCGCTCCGGCACAGATAACCAAACTTTAGAAAAAAAAAAAACAAGAAATCAACGTAAAAATTATGTATCAGTCCTCCAGGACAGGTTAGAGGTTGTAACCTCATAGCGCACGATGTAAAACCAAAGCAAACACATCAAAGAAATACAGATGGCAAAATGTATCGTAAGAAATGCAGGAGTAAACGCAAACAGTGAGGTAAAACAGAGAAGAAAACCTGTAGTGAACAGAAAACAAAAGCCAGCCAAATTAAAAGCGATAATTCGATGAAGGCAAAATAATTACAAACGATCAACCGCACTAGGCGCGAAGGCGACGGCAGTAAATTTAAATTCGTGCAATAAATGATACAAGGGTGAGGGAAAAACAATCGACGCATGAGTACGGAAATGGAAATCATGAATTGATTAAATACATGCTGCCGGACGAGAGATAAAGAAAAGGTTTGAGAAACAAAAAGAACAGAAGCGACGCGCGAAATTTTGCTGAGAAATTTTGGCTGGTGGTCTCCACCAAAGCGTTTTCTTTGAGTGAGAGTAAAATGAACGGCCTGGTGACACAGTTGTCGTTAGCATTGCTTCCCATTCCTTTTCGGTTTGACACCGTAAAGAAATGAAGCTGTACAAAGTTGTTACAGGTGTCCTTACTCAACGGCTGCGCAAATTCAAGTATCTCGCCCGAGGTCAGATTGAAAAACAAAGAGGTCAAGCAGATATGCGAGTAAAACATTTGCGAATTTCATAAACTATTAGCGAAAACTGTTCGAGAAACCATTGACGGTCTTTACTGTGCGGACATCTCTTGATATTCCGAAAAACGGAGCTTTACACATTCTGGATGCATTTCGAAAGGGCTTGAAGGGCAGACGAATCAAGACGTTGTGAGACCATGCACAATGTTTATTAAGCAGGCTAAAGGCCTACATTGAGGATGGGTGTCATAAAAAACAATTTAACATAGGATGTGAAGTAATTAAATGCCCGTTGTATAACCCGTCCACGCGTCTCGTACCTCTTTTTCCAGGCAAGACCACAGTTTCTACAATTACACTATGCGAGAAGCGTTCAGTAAAATGCTTTAGTTACACATGCGGATCAGAAGTACCGAGGAAAAATATATTTATCTCTCATTTTATGATGAGAGCTCCTCAAGTAACTCGGCGAAAAGTGCAACCACAAAATGGACGTTCCTGGCAGGAAAAACGGACGATGGCTATCACATGTAATATGCAAAGCTTAGCTGTAAATCGTTTCTAAATATCATCATCATCATGATCATCAACAGCCTGACTATACCCACTGCAGGACGAAGGCCTCTCCAATATTTCTCCACTTAACCCGGCATTCTGAAGATAAATGCACTCTAAAAATCTTTATCATAGGTCGTATTATAGTGAACAGAAATTCAAAGCCAACACTAAGAGTTATAACAATCAGCGTACATCCCAACTACGAGAACAAAGTAACTGTATTTAAAAAAAACGAGATGGAGTGTATTTTAGAGGTACGCAGAGATGGTAATCAGCAACTTGAGAAAAGCTATGAGGAGTAGCATACACGGTGTCTGCGTTCAACCACTTTCCGCTGAAGAGGGCATAAACCTGAAAGCTAGCTAAACAGTTGGAGCTTAAACTGGCAGCGCTGTAGTCAGTCTAGTGAAAGATAATAATTGTTGTATGGTTACGTCAGGGCAAAACTGGTCACTGGGTAAAGAAATGAAGGTGGCGAAATAACTCCGATGAAATAACTTCCTTTTTCGAATTCAACAAGTAGAAATTAGTATGCGTATATCTTATAACCCGGATCCAAGAATACCGAGGGCACTTAAATTTAACGGTGTGGATACCACGAGAAAGTAAGCGTAGATTATGGCAGCAGCATGGAAAATGTGAAGAAGAGCTTGCGATGCTTGAGAATATGGGGAACCTGCAAATCGCAGCGATGTAGATCCTCTATGGGTATATGTGACAGCACCTTCATTACAGTTGAGCACGCAGGTATAGCTGCTGATAATGATGATAGGGGTCAAGCAGTGTACATTACGATCCTGCAAAACCGTAGTGAATTTTGTAATAAAACAAGGAAGCTCACAACAACCGTACCATCAATAGAAACACACATACGGCTACCTCTTGCTATTCATACGAAAAAAGCCAGATTAAAATACATTTCTTCGGAATCGGGAAAATAATATTGCAGCCATTTTATCTAACGCTGCAGTGACATCGCTCAAAACCGCTCATGCAGAATTGTCAATATTCTGTACGTCGTCGTGGCACTATTTTTGGCGCATTTTCCACAGAAAACATATCAGTTTTCATCAAGTCTGTCAAGGCACCAAAAGGGGCAAAGAGTACAGCAGGGCAATTAGACTGGAAATATTATTTTACATAAAGGCTATGAAATTATTAGCACTCTTCCTAGCCTTTGGGCTGCCTTTACGTCCGTTCCGAAAATGTCATCTCTGCTATTCGAAAGCCGGGCCCGCGAAGTAAAGCTTTCCTAGAGGATCTTACGCCGCGTACGCGATGCCTGATATGCAGAACTCGAACGGTGGCACAACATAGCTTTGTTACTTGACCTATACCATTATTACAAGAGGAATGGAAAGACTTTGCTACAGAGTTTTAATCCCTGATTGGGTGCTTGAAATAGCTACTGACAAGAACTGCACTAGGACCTTTCATGGAGTGGAGGGAACTCATCATCTTCATGATCAGCCGGAATATACCCACGACAGGCCGAAGACCTCTCCCATATTACTCTATTTAACCCGGTCCTGTGCTAGCTGCATCCACTAACCCTTGCAAACTTTTTAACCTCATCCGCACACCTAACTTTCTGCCGCCCTCTGCTGCGCTTTCCTTCGCTTGGAACTCAGTTTGTTACCCTAAGCGACCATCGGTTATCCTCTCTTCGCACTACATGTCCTGCCCATGCCCATTTCTTCTTCTTGATTTCCCCTAGAATGTCAGTAACATGAGTTATTTCTCTGACCCACTCTGCACGCTTCCTATCTCTTAACGTTACCCCTACCATTTTTCGTTCCATTGTCCTCTGCGTTGTCCTCAACATAAGTAGAAGCCTCTTCGTTAGCCTCCGCGTTTCAGCCCCATAGGTGAGTACAGGCAAGATGCAACCGTTGTATACTTTCCTCTGGACCAATGCCGGTAAGCTGCCAGTAATAATCGGCGAGTGCTTCCCAAATGCGCTCCATCCCAATTTTATTCTTCTATGGAATTTTTCTCTTCTGGAGGGGCTTTAACAACATTGGTGAATATTTCGCACACAAAAAGTACTAAAGGCAATGTTTCAGAAGCGAACAGTATAAAACGACACTGGGAGTTATGCAGGTAGTAAGATGAGGGGCTTTTGGTATGTCTTTAAACTTCGTGTCTCAAGCACAAAAATTTAACATGCTTCAACAGAAAAGGAAATGAACTACCTTAGAGGCAATTTGTGAAGGTGGCTTGATGCAACGGCAAGAAACATCATACGATAAAAAATAATTTCTTATCATGTGTCACTGTTTTATTGCAGAGAAAGCATAAATTCAATATTGAGTTTTGTAAGGTACTAAAGATTTCTTTTGTTAATGAACTCATGAACTTTACCTGTACTGTAGAAGCAAGAACATCGGCCGCTATATATATTTCCTTTTATTTGGCCGTCACCACATGGTTCCCCAGTGCGTGGTTTTGGTTGGCAGGACACTTCATTTGTTTCTCTCACGCAACAATAGCCTTCTGGACATTCTGTGCTATCCCTGCAATGGTCATTCGCTGCACTCTCCTGTAATGTAAAAATGCATTTTGAATACATCATGACAACACAGTTCACAACATACTTGACACAACCCCCTCCCCCCTAGACAAAATATCCACTCACTTCGCAGTGCAAGAACAGAAACCTCATGAGCTATATTTCCCAGCGTCATGCGCAACCACGTTGTAGGACGAAGAGACTGAAAATGCGTGAAATACGCGAGCACAGCATGCGCACCTGACGGCTGCTTTGCAGAAAGTAAAATTTTGCTGACTTTACTTCTCGGCACTTTTCTCGTTTTTTTTTTCTTTTCTCTGTACGCATTTGCAAAGCGACGTTTCCTGAGCCATCTATTTAGCCATGTCTCTCACCTCACTGAAAGTTGGACGATCATCAGCTTGACATCTCGACTTGCCGATTCAGTGGTAAAATATGAAGTCCTGTAAAAAAATAACTACTTCGTTCTTGATGCCTGGGAGCTCTCGGTACTAAGCATTGATCTACGCAATGACGGGCTGCACGCTATGCATGATAATATCAGATCGGGTAGCCTTATGTTCTCCCTTAGACTGGGCAGGCTTTGTTCACTCATCCATTGGCCCAATCTATACGTCCTCTAAACTATACGTCGCAACCTGTGACAATGCCATTATCTAAAGGCCTGCTCCACGTTTCCTGCAGGCCTTCTGTACGTGATCAGGCAGTGATCGGTGCCTCTGTAAGAAGTTGCAGTCGACCTTCTTGGCCCCCTTTTTAAGTGTTTAGAAAGGTGACGCTCGATTATACTTTCTGTCGTCTATTTCACCAGATACGCGAAAATTGAGCGCTTGTTTGAGAGAACGCTAGTGCTATGTAGCCTTTTCTAATTTATTTTGTACTTCTACTAATGGTGCTCCCCGTGTGATCGTCCGCAACATTTGGAGGTCGTTCACTGCTGACACCCTGAAAACTCTTCGGCTGTGTGAATCTAACCACCGCTATTCAGCGGGCTACCAACCATAGACCCACTCTCTTATTTAGCACACAACACACACGCTCATCAACAAAATAACCATGTGTGTCGCATTATGGCAATAATACGTGCTCATCGTGTTATCATTCGTGACTTACGTACGTAAGCAACTTTACACAGCTTGAGGTCAGTAGATATTCCCTTTTCTAGTTGCTGTATACGTCGGGATGTCCCGCACTTTTCTGGACACCGTATTTCTTCTCCCGCCTCAAGAAGACTATTAAATTGGCAACGTAGTTTTCTCCTGCTCAAAACTAGGGATGCAAAATTTTCGGAAAATTTATTGCCGGAGAACACGGAAAAAAAATTTTTCCGGATTATTTTAATACCTCAGGAAAATACTTTCCTTCCCTTTTTTCAGAAAATATTTCAAAAATTTTAAAAATATCAAGTGTTTATTTTACAAAAGATGCATAGCTGCATTGAAGAAGCAGCTTTTTTTCTAGCTGTTTGCTGCTCATGGATATGTTTCGCTATTTTTAGATGGTTATAATCACTTTTAATTGTTTAGCGATTGCTGACATATGTGTTGCAGCCTCAATCCACGGCCGCATGAAAGAGAAAGTGCCCAAAATTCTATTGTTTTTGAATTTGTTGTTTTTGAATTTTGTTCAGATAGGGAAGACCTGAAGTGGCATACATATTTTGCCTACGGTGTGGGAGTATTTGTTTTTTGAAGAAGCAGCTTCAATTTGATGTCGTTTCGAAAAAGAAGTTGGAGTCAGCGCCTGTCTTGTGTGCCTATTTGTCGGTGTCTATTTGTTAGCGCTGTGAATCTTTCCTTATACGAGGAAGGCACAAACCAGCCCAACAATTAGTTTTACTGAGAGATATCCTCCATCGACCATGATGCTTAACTGCTCCCATTCCATGCCCTTCAATACATTCTCTAAGCAGGCTGTAAATAGCACTGGGGAGATCGTGTCTTCTTGCCAAACACCCTAAATAATTGCAATTTTATCACTTTCTATTTGCAGAACTATGGTTGCTGTGCAGCCACTATATATAACTTCTAGTACTTTCACATATGGTCACCTGCAACCTCGAAATGCCTGCATGACCACTGAGGTTTCGACAGAGTCAAATGCTTTCTCGTAGTCAATGAATGCTATGCATAGGGGCTGGTTATATTCCGAGCACTTTTCGATAATCAGGTGTATAGTGTGGATATGATCGATGGCAGAGAACCCTTTCCGAAATCCTGCTTGATCCTTTGGTTGATTAACGGTTGTCCTAATTCTATTAGCGATTACCTTGGTAATTACCTTGTACGTAACAGATAGTAAGCACATTGGTCTGTAATTTTTCAAGTCCTTAGCGTCCCCTTTCTTTGGAATTAGGATAATGTTAGCGTTCTTTCATGATTCCGGTACTTTTAATGTCATCAAGCATTGCGTACACAGTGTGGCCAAATTTCCCAGTACGATATCCCCTCCGTCCTTCAACAAATTTGTAGTTACCTGATCCTCTCCAGCTGCTTTCTCCCTTTTCGAAGCTTCTAAGGCTTTCTTAACATCGTCCTTCGTTACTGGCAGAACATCTTACATGCTCTTCATTACAGCCAATTTCACTCTTGTCCTGACTACTATGGCTATTTTGAGGGCCTTATAGAACTCTTCAGCTACATTTATTATCTTGTCCATCTTAGTAATGACATTGCCCGCCATGTCCCTCAGTGCAAACGTCTGATTTTTGCGCATGCTTAATTTCCTCTTTACCGCTTTCAGGCTACGACCGTTCTTTAGAGCATCATTATGCTACGTACCTGCTCGTAAAAACGTTCTCAAAGAATTTTCGACCTATTTACCAACGCGATAACCTTAAAGGCTCCATTCACCAAAAATTCGGCATCGGCGGCTGTCCGCCGTCGGCCGGCGTTTATGTTGTGAACGAAAAACGACGAGCATAGCGCTGTCACACGGTAGCTGTCAGCTGACATGTCCGAGCACTAACTGAACGTAGGGTTGTCTTACATTACGTATGACAGGAGTTACAAACTCGGGCGCCTCTTTCAAGTAGAAGGGTGATGTCAGAATCAGCCTGTCAGGGCTCTTGCGTTCATGCTATCCCTAGGACACGCATGCACGTTCATACGGCTTTTTAAAGCTGGGCATTAAATGTGGGCTTGTAGCCTGCTCTACCATGTCACGCCCTTAAAGGCGGAGCTTAAGTGTCCCCCACCCCTCCCCCCTAATTTTTTTCCGAGAAAATATTTGCTCTGCTACTCAGAGGGGATGATAGGAATGAGGGTGGAAGGCAGCGTAACTTATGCTGCGCTTGACTAAGTCGTAATTTTGTTTTCGGTTGGTCATATCTTCCTATTGTTTTTCATACTCAGTTTTCTCAGTCATTATTAGTAACTTTACCTTCATCCTTGTCATTTATTCAATAATAGTTTTACTGAAGATTTCTCTTTCAATTTTCGGGCGTGCTCCTTCAGCCTTTCGTTTTCTTCATTTAAGAGGAGTGAGATTTTCCTTTTGTTTATTTTGCTACATGCTAAGCGTGATAGTTGGCAGGTTGTGTTGCTGTATGCAGGACGAAGCCGGCTTTTTTTCAACGATTGAGTTTTTAATGCTAACAGATTAAAAGCATAAGAAAGACCCTGAAGTGGCTTCACCAAGGGGTAAGAAGAGCCGGTGATACCGGTAGCTGTGAATAGCTTATCATAACACTGGAATATTGTTTTTTCAAGTATATGACAATCTACAAATATTAGAGATTGGAGACGACCTCTGCGTCCCATAGTATTTCTCCCACCTTTATAATACAATGCATTGTTATGGTGGCAAAACGAAATAGCCTACGACGATTCGGCTTCATGAACATCTCCAAAGGCTTCTCAGTTTCTTCACCTGGGGGGGCCGCTATTGGTGTTCTCATGATGTACTTCCTTCACAGTCCATCAAGTGCTGGCCATGCAACCGTCAATAACAACTTGTTCAGTTGTCCGCGCCGCCGAATAGTACGCTGTCCTTAAAATCTTTTCTTGTTGTCTTGGGTGCGGCTACTGCGAGCTATTGCCAGCACAAAATTTATATTTAGCAGCGGTGTCCTTTTTTGTATCTCCAGATGTCTTGATTTCATGTTTATTTTTCGCACTGTTTGATGCCATGAATCGTTACCAACCCACCCAACTCCCTCCGCTCGTATTGAGTGTCGATGCGTTATGCTCTGTCTTCGGGTGAAGGATCACCATCATTTTCACGCGATGAGCTACATTAATATGCTGCCTTTGCTGACCCTCAAGTGACTCAAAGTATCAGGCATACAAGACTAATTTCCGCCACCCGCGCACCATTTACGTACACTGACACCACACGGCACACGGAGGCCATTTGCGTTTTTCCTCCGCTGAAATACAGCCTCCGTGTACGGTCGAACCGAGGTACCCCGGCTCAATATATGTGCGTCCTACCACTGACATAAACCAGAAGTGTTTTGCCGGGATGTATTGTAAGCTCCAGAGGTACATTTTCTCCGATCACGTATGATCGAAGCTCAGGTCTTCTAGAGCACTGGGCTCCAAACAGCATCGGCTCTGTGAAATCTTTAGACCCATGGGTCAGATTGTCTGCCTAAAGAACGGTGAAGGTTAATTAATTAATAATTGGTTCACAGAAAAGGAAAGGCGCAGTTTCTGTCACACTTATTTCTGTGGACATCTGAACCGCGCCGTAAGGGAAGGGAGGAAGGTGAGAGTGAAAGTGGATAGAGAGAAAGATGAGCCGTAGTGAAGGGCTACGGAGTAATTTCGATCACCTGGGGATCATTAACGTGCGCTGACATCGCGCAGCACACGACGCCCCTTCGTTTCGCCTCCATCGAAACGCAGCCGCCGCGGTCGGGATCGAACCTGGGTACTCCGGCACCTTTCGATATTCTTGAGCGGCAGTATGCCTGAGGTTGCGCTAGCAATGGCAAAACTTTTTCCTTGGTGACATGTCCGACTGCAAAACTGTGCGCCCTGTCTTTCACTCGGTCTCTCGAAAGGAGTTTTCCGTCGCTTGCAGCCTATAAAATTCTCATAATGGGGACAATATTTTTTATCCCTCTTTGTTTTCGCAAGCTTACAAATTGTGTCATTCTGCTATTGTATTGTGATTTCTGTCGCCATATCACCACGAGAAGGTTTATATATTCGCAGACACTTACAGGACAGCCGCGATTGGCATAGACCAGCACTAAGAAACTAATGTTGCTCGTTGTACTCTATACGCCTACGTCCTCAGCGACGCTAGGGATAGAACGCTTCGCAGCAGTCTTCTCGCAACAATAATATCACCAAGTAATTCCTGAGGCAGGTCAGCAATGTTTAAATGGTCCGAATTCACTCTGCCTTTCGCCCCCTTTTTAGGCTCTTTCAAACTTGCCTCTCAGCTGACTTCAAAAGGGGGTACACTTTGCTTTGTCATGATCCTGTCTAGTGTGACAGCGAGCAACGAAGGCAACGGTCTCTCCCAAATGCTTCTAACTAAACCTGTTCTTTGTACACTGCTGCTTACTTATCAACTAAAGCATCCTAAACTGATCTGCGTGAGTAGCTTTCCGCCACACCCAATATACTTGCTTCCTGTGTGGACCAATTGGATCGCCAAACAGTATAATCAAATACCGTCCTCGTGCTGCTGTTCTTCATACTGATTTCAGCTGGGATCCCACATTTTCCTTATGACGCCCTCCCCTTTCATTCAGTTTTATTGTTGTTGTCGTTGTTGTACATGTCACTGTGCTGCCCTGAATTCCTTTCGAAGCCTCTTCGTTTCGCTTGTTTCGAAATTCTGCTTATTAGGTAAGTACTGATGCAAAACAAATTCTCATTTGTCTCGAAATTTCCGGTCGTAAACAACATCAAAAACCTACTTACACACACTGCAGGTCAAATTATCTCTATATACTGTGCCCTTCTCAGATTCAACTTGTTCCATTACATCTATGTCATCCCGGAATCCAGTATGAAGGCGTAAAATCTAAATTCAGATGAAGAACTCAAAAATGGCTTATTATAACTGACAACGAAATGAAGATATCCCATTGCCTGAATATGCCAAATATTGTTTCCAGTATTTTACTGATTTTGTTTTGCAGTTTGAACTCCGAACTACGAACTTACTTCTTGTTTCTTTGAACTTACTTGGTGAGTTGCGCTGTGGACGTCGCTTTGTATCCTGTTTTTAAGATGGGGTGGTACTGTAATTGAAATGCGCTTTTGCTCCATGTCACTGCTGGGTTCCGCAGACACTTGCGTAAAAGTTGCATAAATGAGCAAGACAAAGCTCACAAGCATGGTTCGCGTCTTCCGAAACATTGTCTCTATGTCGCTGAAAAGTAGTAAAAAATGTACACGCTAGAATTTATTTATATACTACAGCGTCCTAGTCACGTGACTACACGTTACTCAGTGGCCTTTGATGGTTATTTGTTGATTTCAACCTCGTTTGAGGAGAGTCGGAAAACACAATTGAACTTTAACTATTTGTGTTGCACATTTTTTAAAATGTTTTGACAGCGTCAACAACAGCTCACATTTAGTTTGAAGTGTGGACTCGGCATTTACGAGCGTGCAGTTTATAATTTACTGCACGATGTTAAATATTGCGGCAATCAATAACGCGCATATTCTCGCTTCATACGACTCGCTGCTTTAAACACAGCCTTGATTTTAAACGACGGTTGTGGTATATGACAAACTGTTAAGATTGCAAAACACTTGTTGTCCTGTAGGCAGTCGCACAAACAGAAAATCAACTGATCAGACTTTGCCGCCACTTTTTAGAGAAGCAGAAATCTAAATCGCTACTTAGAGTTTTGTCGGTTCTTGAAATTACCAAGCATTCTCTCTTTTAGGGCTTCACATTTCCTGAAACACAAGCCACAGCAAAAGACTGCGCTTCTTAGTCTTCCACAGAAAATAATATTCTTCGAACCAGCAGCATTATTTTGGTTTATATACCTTTACACCTTGCAGCAGAAGTCATCTTGCCGGCACACTGAGCAACAATTAAGACAGAAATTTTAACATTGGTTACTTTCCGAGACCAAGTAACTGTATTGTGTCAACGCATGAAAATGGTCGAGGCTGAAGTACAAACACAGAACAATAAATAATGGCAGAGCTATGCTAAACGGCTTAACCTAACAAAACAGTGGCTGATTAATATCCGAAGTGGTAGAAGGCTCCGAACCAACGCAGGGAGAGTAGACGGCAAGCTTTGCACTCTGTCTCTCCTCTTCACCACAACAACGACGTAGAGCAGTACGAAAAGTCGTTAACACGTGCGGCGCGCCATGGCTGCCCGAACTGTCGAGGCTACGGGTTCACATTTCGGCTTTCACAAGCTGTTTTAGCAACGGAAATGTGTGTGTGTTCTTTCTTTGGAAATTGCGCACTAATGGAAGGTGACGAGGACAGTGAACCACATTGCAAAGTGTGGCTATTGAACACCAACACGTGCAATTTCAGGCTAGTGATGCGTTATCTGTCATGTGCACTGCCTAGGGAAGCTAATCTGCTTGCTTCGTTGTGGGTTGGAATTATGTTCGCTGCTAGATTTTATTTTTCTATTACGGAATTTGTTACTTATGGGTCGAGGACGCTGTGCGTAGCGTCACACTGCGATGATAACAGAGTAGCTACAGTACCTTAACGGTTCATACTATCTGTTCGCCGGCATGAAATGTTTCGTTCTGCACATGAGCGACAATGGGCCAACATTTCTGCAAATGGGTGTAAACGCAGAACAAACCACCATTTTCGTTAGTCCGCTTTAGCTATATTTCGCTCATCTTTCCTAGCCACAGTTGCAGGCAACGTAGAGAAGACAACCGCCAGTTGATCCACTGAACTGTAATTCATGCGCAGAGCACAAGAACGAGCGCCAGCGAATGTTATTGGGGTTTGATTGTCTGATTCATTCGCTGCTCTCACCAGTCCTGCCCTGCAAACCTTAAAGGATGCAGCTCGTGCTGCAAAGACAGAATTTTCTCTAGCAATTTTTTAAGTGTTTTGACTCTAGCTTGAGCCTTTATCATTTTTATATAGAGTAATGCAAAGAAGTCGCTACCTCAAAACTTCTGTGCATGCAAGACAGCTAGCTGGACATATTTCCTGCGATGTTATTTGAATGACGTTGTTTTCCCATCTGAATACATCGGTTCTTTTCAGAAGCCATCCTTGCCTGCGGAGATAGGCTTATACTATAAGGTCAAATATGAAATCGACTTCTTGACAGCGCTATGAAAGGTTGCAGATGAATAGTTTCACGTTTAGAAAACAGCGACAAGGCAGCACAGAACACCCACAGCTCTTGTCCTGGCTAGCTAAGCGGAATTTATTCAGACCTTTTCCTGTTGTATTAAACACAGAATATCATAGGGAAGAAAGTCAGCTCAATCATGCATGCAAAGCACCAGCAGTTTAGGAACACCAAGGACACATCGAAACAAAAAATAACAAGCAAACTAAAATATGTTTATAGATTATGGATGGCAGTTTACTGTTTACCGCCCAGGTTTTAGTCATCTGTTTTCAATTTCTCGTAGGGAGATACAGGTAGTGCCGACAAAAGCGTAACCTCTGATTAAAGCAGCTTCTGGCAGGTCTAGAGCTGGTCTATCTAAGAAGTTTGATATCCTCAGGTCGTCGCTCGCAGTTTTTTTTTTTTTTCATTTTGATCAGTACAAGGGCAGCAATGAGCGAGTAGAATTTTGGATGAGTTCGATGCGCTTTGTAATGTCAAAACATTGTAAGAAGTGGGTGCTGCATGACGAACAGAGCAGGGGACAGAAAGGCCGTTACTACCTCCTTGGATCCATCCGAAAACCTACCCAGCCATAGCCACTTTTGCATTGATAAAATTTAATGATTGATGAAAATGAAAACAAAAACTGTGAGCAAAAACGTGAGGAAACCAAATTCAAAAGTAAGCTCGCGAACTTGTAGAAGCTGTATTGTTAACATTGTATGGCGCTTCATCTTTCACAGCGGTGAACATGCAGCTTGATCTTCATAATCATCTCTTGTAGGACAATGTCATCGATTAGAGTTGCTCGCTTCGGTGCGCGACTCGGACTCCAGGTCTGAATAAACCTGGTCTTCGAAGCACGGCTTAACATGCTGTGCAGGTACCTCTCGATCCCCCGTTGCCTCGTAACCTGCTTCTACTTTGAGCTCTGTTCCAGTCCCCTTCAAATGTGTATTTCATTAAACACATTGGAGTCAGTGTTCGTCGTGCCCGTTTTCCTATGCCATTTGTGCTAAATTTATCCTTGTTTACCTCACAATACATATGTCCTTGGAAACTTTAATTAGGTAACTGAAGTTCCACTGCTGCTTCTCCCCATCACTTGCTTTGACCACGAATCTCCTTGTCTCTGGTTTCCTCGGCGTCTATGGTAGCAGATTGTCAGAACAAAGGTAGATTTGATGTACTTTTAAGGTGAAAGCCTTTCTAGGCTTATGGAATGAGATCCCGTGCGCGATGAACTTGCACGAGATCTGTGTCTGTGCGCGAGGTCTGTCATATTGCGCGATATCCTGCGAGATTTAGTTCTTGTCTAGCGTTCCTGCCATCTGCAACCCCCCTCTTGAACACGAGCCAAGGAACGTCAAGCAACAGGAGCGATGGTGTAACGTCGAGATACACTTTCCGGAGATATTGTGACAGATACTGCGCCATTCAATTCCCCTAAATCAATTATAAGTATATGTAACACTGCAACGAACGGCAGTAAGAAGCAAACGATGAGAGACAAACGATAGGAAAGGAAGGGTAGGCTTTCGCCATTCTGCACTTAAGAGACATCTAAGAAGCCCTCTAATTTTTGAAAGGCCACTTTCTGACGAAAAACATCATCGCCTGTCTGATACTAATATCGGCTTCAAAACCACTGACGAGCTTTTAGACAGTGCGAAATATCGTGTCTGTTGTTAACGCTAAATGTACTCGGACGTTCTGCCTGTCCAAGACTTGTTGTAAGCGGTCCTGTAAACCACACGGTAAGGTAACTGATTTAAGTTGCCTCGCACAGTACTAAACTAGAAATGTTTTCGCAAATCAATTTATGACCGGTTACAAAAGTCCCTTTAGAGACGTCAGGGGTGGCTGATCCTGGCTCTACGCGGCTGAGACTGGTAGGATAGGTCACCGCCGCTTGAGGCGGGGACTAGCCTGCCACCGGATTTGTATCTGTTGCAAGCCGTCATTTATAACATTCACTATTGCCTCCATCAAAACGCGGCTGCCGCGGCTTCGTTTTAACGTAAAATCTGGCACTCAAGTTAACAGCTTCAGCAACTGATCGACCGTGTAGACGAACGTGCGGTTCATTAAGCTCCACTGGCCGGCCATAACATGCCCGTCTGTTGTGCACTAGCTGTCAGTCGATGCAAAAATATAGTAGTTGCGAAAATAATGTGGCAGCTGGCATATAGGACGTTTAACGTCCCATCAACCCCGGCGTCAGGCGCCGGCGCTACCCTTTTGAACACCATGTGTTTACGGTGGTTCTATTTATGCTGTGGCGTCGCAGGTGCCTCGATAAGATGGTGGTGAAAACATTTATTGTGTATTTTGAAGTTTTGTTTGACGCCGAGCCTTAAGGGCCTCGGCCTTAAATACTGGGTGGAGACCCTAGTCAGAGACCCCATTGGCGGTTGCCGCAGCCCACGCACGCCGCGTTAAAGCCATTTGGGCCTGTAGGTCGCAGGAGCCGAGCAGGGTCACCTCCCAGTCCTCCCGGGTAGCGTTAGGGATGGGGGGAAGGGATGGGTTTCGTTGGAAGGCCCATACCATGTGGTAAGTGGCAGCCACCTCCACACAGTACTGGCACTGGCTAGTAAATTGGGAGTCAAAATGTTGAAGTACTGCCGGACACAGCATCGTGTTGGCGAAAAGGCGCAGGAGCCTAACCCTTTACAGGGCCCGCGCTCCCGCCCGCGCAATATACCCAGCCTTGCAGAGGCTGCGCCTCGTCATCTGGAAGTATCTGTCTGGACAGTTAGAAACGGACGGCGCTGGCACACGCGCTTTTATGTTGTACGCGGTAGCAAACTTGAGATGCCTGTCGTCCTTTATTAGAACCCCCCCCCCCCCTTTTCTATTATTTTCCCTTCACTGGGGAATCATGTTTTTGAGTTTATTATGTATATGAACCCTATAGGGTTTTGTATAGTGGTTTGGTCCGTGAGTAATGTGCGTTTTTGTTTGTATGTATGTACCCAATAAATTCTCTTTGTGAGCCTGTCCAATACGGTGCCCCTCGTAGAAAAAGTTACCCTGAGCTGTTATACCCATAATCTATAAGCTATATACCAGAAAATTCAGAAGAAAGCAGGTAGCAAAGCAGTGTGACGCATTTAATAATGCCGCAGTTTTGATACATACGATGCTAACAGTATCACAATATAGAAACCAATTTTAGACGACCAACGTAAATGTACGGAAAGCGTACAAAGGCAAAACGTAATGTGCTACAGATTCAAAATACTATCTCAGCAGATGACAAATAGCATGCATATAACATAGAGTTTCAGGCAAAATCACTAGTAGGACAGCTGTCAATTCGAAATTAAAAAAAAGTACTTGATACAGTGGCTATTAAGTTCATCAAGTTCAAAAGATGTCTTTTTCATAACAGAAGAGTAAAATCTTGTTAAAGAAAACAAAAACATTTCATTTTGTCATGCTGGCAAAGCTGTGACATAAAGCAGTCAATTGATCAGTTGTAATTTTGTACTGAATATTAAGCCTTGATAAAAACAACTGTGCATGTTGAGCTGCTCCGCTTCGGCAAATATAAGGGGAAGCATGCGTATTAGATGAAGACTAAAATTCGAGCACTGTTTTTGCGACAATAAGAGATAGTAAAACAGTTTATGTTGCCTAAAAAACCAGAGTTGTGAATATTGACCAGGGGGGAAAATGGGCGGTCAGGACTTTCTCCTCCTGCCGAGCTGGCAGGAAGTGAAAAATCTCTCGTGGAGTACTTATCGCAGTTACATATTGCGAAGAGTAACCAGTATACCAAACAAAATGCTTCAGAATTTCTCCACATAGTAAGCATTAGAGCACACTGTATTTTCTTTACTCAATAATTTACATCTTTGACCATCGCGCAAGCCCTGAACTGGTTTACTACTTGTTGGGGTTCAACGTTCGGACCCTGTATAGAACTCACCTATAAAATAGCATTTCTTCTCGCTGAAAGCTTTCCCTGTGACCTTTTTCAGTTGTTCACCGATGTTTATCTCCGTAATTGTCGGAAAAGCTGATGCCTTCCCACCTTCGCGAAATCAGTCCAGATGTCCGGGCACTCCTGGCTGGTGACGAAGTACATAAACACACATGGCAACGTTTACTGCTAAAAGTCATAGTTTAGAGCTCTTCTCGTAGCTGCTGTTCAGAAAACAATTGCAAAACAATTGCAAACATTGCTTCATAACCATCGGTTAAAAAAAAGCTTATCTATTAAATTTGGCAAGATAAAAACGTTGATTTCGTTCTTAAGATCCGAAATGGCACACAAATATAATGTGCTATACAGCGTTCTCAAAGAACAACAGCTGGTTTTATCTGTCGGACGTTGTGAAAACATGGAATATCTGCAGTAACGTGTGGAATAGGGTGAAATAAAAAAGTATTGATTTATTAACCAAATATGCAGCCGTTGCTGTAGCAATAAACGTCACATAAGGCTCATACAATTTGTATACGTTGACCAACGTGCAAACCGTGAGCTGGTTTTCTGCTTGTCGGGGGTCGACATTTCGACATAACTTTCCAATGCAAGAGAAGGTGCATTCGAAGGCTCTGAAATAATTTAGACATCTTCTTTGATCTGTTACACTGTCATCTTATAGCAAGCGGGCCTTTTGCATTCGGCCTATATAAATCTGTATGCACAGGTAGCCTTGATTCGATATTGTTACCTCAGCGACAAGAGGAAAACTTTATAGCTACTGAGTCACCAAGGCGCTTTCAAAAACGGTGAACTGTGCTAGTTAAGCTGGTAGTGCTTTGCTGAAAAAAGCCCAACGCTTTGTCAGCAGGTAGTTAGTTATCAGTAGTGGCTCGTTCATGGAATAAATTTGACTACGCTACTCACAAATTATTTTCTGTGCCGAACCACATCTAGAAACTATTGCAGCATAGCGCTGAATGTCAAGAAAAGCAATTTATTAATAATAATAATTTGTTCACAGAAAAGGAGAAGCGCAGTATCTTTGACACTCTTTTGCTGTCGGTGAATGTTTAATTTTAAGCTTCATTTCTGTAAACACAGGAGTCCAAAAAAATTCAAAGAGCACTGTGGAAGCTATGCTGCAAAAATGCGAAACCGGGGCGTTGCTACTGCACTCGTTAAATTGCGTTTGCTCTCATTATCCTTATCGACTAAATGCACCATCATTACCATTGCTATCTCATCACTGCCATTCTTACTAATATATATATATATATATATATATATATATATATATATACATATGCTCAAAACAGAAAGTTTATTTAGGAACGGCGAAGTCAAGAGTGGATGTGAGATGTAGTACCAGTGCCCTTATATCAGCCAGCAGATCAGCGTGTTGAATATCCTCCCCCACTGTAGCGAACATTTCCTATGAATATATGCTGAAATCAAAGACGAAAAGCGCCGCCACTTTTCTTGTGAGATGCGGATGCCTTACACAACATCTTGCGATTCTTGAATACTTCAACGGAAAAGTCTTCAGAATTATGGAAGTCTGATTTTTGTAGTTTAGAAGAGATCGTAAACACAGGACATTATGCTAGAAGTCTACGAGGTTCATATTGATAGGACATGGTTAAACTATGTCCTTTCCAAGTCTATGGCTCCTCTCTATGCGTGGGCATGGGTTCTAAAAGTTACGCTCAAGCCACATAGCAATTTTTGAAGACAAATGCTTGTAAATCTCGTAGAAATTTTCGAAGAAAGATGCCTTTAAATCTCGCGAGGTTCTACGGCACAACCATATATATTATGATAAC